>NW_027113619.1:84636-88173 GCF_000696795.3 Halyomorpha halys | reverse complement strand
TACCTACACGGCGATAGACAATCGTCCCAATCCCAATTTTACCCGCAACGTCTCTGACATCAGTGTTTTGACGCGCGACACGTTTAGTCTTTTCGCCCTCGAGCCTACTTTTAACCCTATCCCATACTTTACGTAGAGATGCTCTGTTATGGATCGTTTCACCCTCACCCACTGTACCTCTGTAATCCCGCCTCCGTCCGCGCATTCCAAATAAAACCTCGAAGGGGGAGAATCCTGTAACTGTATGGATGGAGTGATTGTATGCTGCAATCGCCCTATTCATCGCGTCGTCCGGCTCTAGCCCCTTATCCAACTGATAGACCCGCAAGTGGTCACTCAAAGTGTTGTGTAGACGTTCAATTCCTCCCCTACTCTTCGGATTCCCCGGGGTGTTCAAGTGCCATACCACATCGAGTGACTTCATCTCGTCCCGGATCGCCGCGTTATCGAACTCCCGACCGCCGTCCGACGAGATGCGATCCGGTATTCCATAGAATTGGAACCAAGTTCGCAGCGCTTCTAGTATTGCGTCCGTTGACCTGTCCTTGATTAGATGTGCCATGGCCACCTTGCTAAAAAGATCAACGGTCGTGACCCATTTGTATCCCCTCCAGATAAAAGTGTCGACCTGTAAATCGACTAACGGCAAATCCGCGGTTGGAGTTTCTTCCTATATAGCTTTGGGGGTATGACGATCATATTTAGCCCTCAGACACACTTGACAGTTCCCTATGACCTCCTGAACCGTTCGTTTAATACCCCACCAGAAGTATTTCCGCCGCAGTGGCTGTATCGTTTCTGCTATCCCTCTGTGGTTTGTCTTGCCCTGGTGGTAGGCAAGCGTAACTTCTTTTTGTTGTTCTACGTCACGTAGTGTGTCGACTTGTAGCGTACAACGAATGAAGGTCCTGTCAACCCCCAATTGTTCCGTCCGCCCCAGGCGCTTAATTTTTTCCCAAATTACGGCGTTTCCTACAAACAGGTAATACTTCCTTCCCGCCTTCGACGCATCCTTCAGTGCTCTACATATCTGCTCTTCTCCCACTCCTGGCGTTGACCAGATAGTGGTTATAGAGCTTCTCCCGTATATACTGTATTCTATTTTCATCATACCTGTTGTCCTTGTCTTCCAAATGATTTGTTTGGGCTTATCATTTATGATTTCTTCTATTTCCTCCATCTCCACTGGTCGATCGCCACTCGAGCTATCAGTTCCTGATGCTGCCCCCGGGTCGCTCACTTCGCGCGTGCTATGGCCCTCATCCGCGTCTCTCCGCTCTCTCGCGTTTTGGCTATCGTCTTCCCCAGGCGTCCACTCGCGCGAAAATTGACGCAGATCTCCGGACGGTCCCCCTTGTTCATCCTCTATCGCGTTCACGGTTATTGCGCGCGATAGCCAATCTGCCACCACGTTCTCTTTACCCGGTTTGTAGGCTATTTCGAAATTATATTGGGAAAGGAGCTCCTTCCATCGGGTAACCCTGGCTGAGGATTCTTTCAATTTTCCCACCCATTGGAGGGGGCGATGATCTGTCTGAATCTAAAATTTTCTTCCCAATACGTAGGGACGAAAATGGTCTACGGCCCACACTATGCCCAGTAACTCCCTCTCCAATGCGCTGTACCTTGTCTCTGCGTCCGTAAGTCGCCGACTAGCGTAAGCTATCGGTTTCTCCGCTCCGTTTCCTTCCTGAGAGAGTACTGCTCCCAAGGCGTATTCGCTGGCATCAGTGGTGATTGTGAACTGCCGATTGAAATCTGGAAATGCTAACACGGGTTCTTCTTGCAATTTTTTCATACATTTCCGTATATTGTCTTCCATGCCGGGTGTTACTGCTACGCGATTCCCTTTTTTCAGTAGGTTATTGATAGGAACTAGAAACTCCGTCATTTCCGGCACAAACCTCCTATAGTAGTTCAGCGTTCCCAACAGCCGTCGGATCACCCGAACATCCCTGGGTATCCTGTCCAGAATATCCTCAAATCGCGGGATAGGGTATCTCTCATCCACCGTGTTGTCGATAGTCTACTACCAGTCTGTACTTCTCTGCGGCTTCCCCTGGCGCGGATTTTTTCCGTACTGGCCATAAGGGGCTATTAAATGGCGACGTACTATCGACGATTTTTCCTTGGACCTTTAAATTCTCCAATTCCTCCCGGATATGTTTCCGAAGTGCTTGTGGGTACCGCCTCTCTTTCACATAAGTCACCCTCTCCTGTTTCAACGGAATTTCGTGAACTGTTCTTCCAGTCACCCCCAGTGGTTCCCCCTCCCGAAAGAATATGTCCCCGTATTCTTCCATTAACGCTCGCCTCCAATTTCCTGCCTGGTTTATTGCGCCTTCCTGTTTGTCCCCTAGAACCCGTTGGCCCCTAAACTTCTTTTTCCCTATTCGAATGTTCCATCCGTCCCCTTTTCTCGTTATCACGATTTAGCTCGCCCCTTCATTAATAGGTCACATCCTATAATAGCTTGGTATTCTCGCGGCATTTGTTGCACGATATGGACCTTTAGGTTCCCCTGAACCCTCCATTTACTCAGATTTATATCTATTTCCCCTTCCACACTACAGGGCCCACCCAGGGTGATTAGTTGACATTGACATGAACATACCTGAAGTTTCGTCTTGCTGTCGTTCCACTTCTCAAGCGCCTCTCGACTCAGGATCGTGTGCGAACTCCCGGTATCCACCAGCCACGTCACGCCTCTCACACAGATGATAGGCAGACCGCTGCGTTCTCTCTTCTCGTTGTTGTTTACCAACGCCGCCGCTCTGCTGCCACCCTACTCAGATCTCTTCGTAGGACCTTCTCCTTACACCTACTCGCTTTCGTCCACTTCTCATTTCGCCAGTGCGTTTGCTCCCTTTTTCTTCTATTTCTGTTTCCGATGCTTCAGACGCTTCTGAAGTCTCACTAGAGGATTCCTCTGACTTCTGCGGTCCACGTCTTCTTCTTACTCTCTGGACATTAATTTCCATTGGCTCTTTCCTTGGTCTACCTCTCTCCTCCTATAAATGTAGGGGCAGTGTTTAGCTATGTGTCCCTCATTCCCGCACTCGAAGCATCGAGTCCGGGGACACCGGGCCACTAAGTGTCCCATTTTACCACACCCGTGGCACCGTCGTTCCTCTTTCCGACTACC
The DNA here is from genome assembly GCF_000696795.3 of Halyomorpha halys. NCBI lineage: Eukaryota > Metazoa > Arthropoda > Insecta > Hemiptera > Pentatomidae > Halyomorpha > Halyomorpha halys. The sequence continues at coordinate 85,028 of NW_027113619.1, read as the reverse complement.
ATTCCTCGGTCTGACTTGGGTCAGCTTCCTCTCTGCTGTGCCTCTACAGTGGTTCTCTGTGCTTCTGGGACGAGTGGACGTCACTTTCTCCACCCTCCTTCATCCGTCTCCATCCGTGAGTCTTCCTCCCGCGCACTGACATCCACCATCTCCTGTGCACACTCGGTGAATGTGCGCTCTCTTGGTAAGCCTTCCTTCTTATTCGTTTCTTTGATTTATTGAACTTTAAGTATTGAGCCCAGGAAGCTCATTCGCCAATGAACTATTTCTGTGCTATGCGCCTCACGCATTTTTTCTGTTATAAGGTTGAATTGGGCTAACAAGCTAGCTGCGCACTGCCCATTTGTCTGCGTAGGCCGTTTCCTCTCCCTAAATAGGTGAAACACATCTTC
>NW_027113619.1:84022-84146 GCF_000696795.3 Halyomorpha halys | reverse complement strand
CGCTCTGACTTTCATCATCGCCAAGGCGTTCGCGTGAGCCTGCGCCAACGTTGTATCTGGTAAAGGAGGAAAAATAAGAAAGGAGAGAAAAAAAAATAAAGACGCGAACAAAATATACACTGGG
>NW_027113619.1:80385-83972 GCF_000696795.3 Halyomorpha halys | reverse complement strand
AATAAAAGAAAAATAAGAAAGGAGAGAGAAAAAAAAAATAAAGGCGCGAACAAAATATACACTGGGCTAACTAAAAAAAAAATCAGGTTTCGGCACCACTTACGAGTTGTCGGAACTGTAACGAAAAAACAAGGTTCAGGGCAGAGTAACAGCACGCAATTAGACTGAAATAACACTACTCTATTTCTGAAGTTATTGCTCCTTAAAATCATTTTAGATGTTTATTTACAATGGTAGGGAGTATTAAGGCGGACACAGTGCCTTATCCTATCATAACTTTTATATATATATATATATACTATAACATGTTACGATGTAATGTTCGATTATTACCAATAGCCAATTAAAAAAGTAGTTCTATGCACAACAATATGAAATACAATACAAAATATTACCTCCATGCAAAAACTTAAGGAATTGGTGTTTTCCTTATCCTTTTACTATAATTATTTTTTTGTTGTTAATTTTGCCTTTTTTATAACATATGTTTTCTGAATTATTAATATTCTTATTTTTTTTTTAATACATTTATTGAAATTTCCAATTGTATATTATATAATACATTCTTAGTTAAAATAGAGCATTAGAGGCGTGTAGAACAAGTACCCATTGGTAGCACTCTAATGACATTTTACATTAGCATGTCTCGTGGCCATCTTCTTTTCAGGCGCCTCGGAGAATTGTCAGGAATGGAAGAGGATGCAAGGTTAGAAACTAGGGGGTTTAAGTGGTTTGGGAGTTCGTAATGGAAGAAGTGATATCTGGTTCTGGCTAGATCGGTTACATAGGGAACATTAAGGTCTTTATGTATTATTTTATCCATGACAATATAAGGAGCATTTACGAGGGATTTTGGATTGGATACGAGAGGAATTCCAAAGTTTAGTGGAGCCCCAAAGCTGAACTCCGTATGTCCAGATTGGCCTTATTACAGTATGTAGATCAGTCTTTTGTAATGCGTTGGAAGTTTAGACCGTTTGTCTGCTGTTATAGTCACAATCGACGTGCAGTTTCCTGTCTTTTCAGTCTTGTGTGAGGATTCTAGGTTAACCGTTTGTCCAAATTTAGTCCAAGGTAGTGGATGTGTTCGAAAGGTGTAAGAGTAACATTATCAAATGAAACTGTAGGGCAGTCGGTAGGTTTACGACGAAGAGTAAAGGTTATTTGATGGGATTTGTTGGAATTTATTTTAATCCTCCAATTACTACACCGTTCTTAGAGGGCTGTGATATGGGAATGGAGAGTTTGGAAATGTTATCACCTTTTTCATCAATTAAAATATTATATTTTTTATTCGGACTGAAGTATGGAAAATAATAATAATATATAATACAAAAAGCAACATTAAAATTAGAGTTGAAAACTAAAATTATCAGTAGCAATAAAAAAAAGCATTATTAATATTGCTAAAAACTATATCAAATTAACTAAATATAAAGCTAAATTTAATTTATGGAAACGATTATGTTACATTAGTATATAGGGTACATTAAATTATAATTTTAATCAACTTAGTCTCTATAATTGGAAATCCTTGAAATGAAACAATCCAATTTCCTCATGCCATGAATCTTTTGTTATTAAAATATATCTTCCTTATTAAAATTTGCTGTTGTATGGATGTTTTTCTCAAAGTATTATATATTGAGCATTTAGATAATATATGATACAGTGTTTTATTATTTTTTCTGTTGCGCATTTATAAGAAATCGAATATTTACAACTGCATTTACTTAATTATTACTCTTCATTTATTAGTTTGTTTTTTATTTTTACTTTGCTGTGTGTTTATTTATTTAATTTTTGTGATATAATTCTCATTTTTATGGCCGACCAAAAATTATTTAGAAATTAATTAACTAATTATTAAGTACACTAATTGTTAGCCAAAGATGTTCACACTGAATGGTATGAACCATCTATTAATCAATAAATTGGCTCACTTTAAGGCTTACTAAAGAAAGAGAAGAGAAGAAGAAAGAAGTCAAAATTATTTACCAGCCTAATAATTTTATATGGAGTTTTACTGGTTGAATGTGAAGAGTGAGATTAAAAACTCTCATTAATTATTATAACATTAGTAGTTCATAAATATATAATACATGCAATTTATTATATATGGATACATTTCATGTATCATACATGTATGAACAGCTAATATTATAATTAGTACTGAAGGGTACGGAAAAAAAATTAATTACTCTCGGATACTATAAAATTGTTCAATTATAGACTGTTGTGTGTTGTAGTATTATGCAAAGCAATTTGACATTAGTATTCTGAAATTATAAGTCTTATCTGTTAACCGAACTTTATAAAGAAATATATTTCTTGCTTTGCAGTGCATTGTCTATATTAAAATTAAATCCTTTTTAATTAATAAAAAAATCAAAAATATTATATTTTACAAATTTAGTTCTCGTGGTGTAGATTATGAATACTAATCGATGCAACGTGCAAAATAACGATTGTGGAGTTAAATATTCCTAAATTTAAAATTCATATGCATGGGATGTAAGGGTTTAAATTCTCTGACATGATAAATGAATGGTTGGTTACAGAACGCTGAAGCAGCTGAAGGAAGTGATAAAGCGGAAGTCACCAACAGAGAAGAAATTGATCATCGCAGTAGTGATACTTGCACTTCTCGCTTTAGCTCTCCTAATTGCACTGTCCGTTCTAGCATCCATGAGTAAGTACAGCGATATTTTATCTCATGATTATAATGATTATATTATTCCAGGTTGATTTACAATAAATAACTTATATAAAATAATTTATATAAATCAACAAAAGGGACTTGAGAGAAAAATGCTTTATTAAATCATGCTTTATCTCAACACCATTGGGTTGCTACACATACTAATCAAACCATTATGAATTGTATATAAATGCTATCACATATTATTTAACAAATGATAATTTTTTTTTTAGTAAAATCTTTTTGCGTAAGTTGTCGCCGGTATTGAAACTCTCACTGACTTATTGATCAAGGTATAATTATTTAAGGCTCTATATATGAAATAATTCTGGGTTTCACCGGAAAATATTTTTTTTAAATTAATGTATGGATATTTACAAATGAAATCAAATATAAAAATACAAATATTAAATGAGATGTAAGTTGTATTTCAGTGGCATAATACAGTCTTGTTTGGAATCTACCAATGATTAGATTCTCTACAAGTTATATTTCGATAGCATAATACAGTATTGTAGAGAATCTACCCATTGGTAGATTCCAATAACGTCTCGAGGCCATTTTCTTTTCAGGCGTCTAAAAAGAATATCGGATATAAAAGAGGGTGCAAGCTTAGAAACAAGTGGGTTTCTGATTGTTTGTACAATCCAACTCATCATGTGTGAGTAAATACATACGCAGCTGTCCCCTGGCTATAGAAGGAAAAAATAAGAGAAGTGAGGAGAATGCTGGGAGAACATAAAGAATCTTACCATTAAATAAAAAATTGATAAATAATTAACCATTTGTTAACTAAATAAATGTTATGTACAGAGGGTGTGAGAGAGAGAGAGAGAGAGAGAGAGGGAGAGAGAGAGAGAGAGAGAGAGAGAGAGAGAGAGAGAGA
>NW_027113619.1:76790-77325 GCF_000696795.3 Halyomorpha halys | reverse complement strand
TAATTTTAAAAAGTTACTATTTGCTAAATAAAAGTTACACAATCCAGTTGTATGGTGAAGAAAGTATCTTTTTCTTAGGACGATTTTCTAGTTTAGATTTCCCATATTTTATTTCTAGATTTTTTTGCTTAAGTATTTTAGGTTTATTTTCATCATAATGCTGGTTCTAGTATTTCATATTAACGCTAATGACGTGAAGATGATATTAGTTTAATTATTTCAAGTTTTCTACTAATGCAAAAAAATTTGTGTATTACTTTTCTCTAAGATAATGTAATATAATTTGTTTTTGTTCGGGATAAGTTTCCTGTCAAAATTAAAGAACGAAAAATTATTTGTGATGTAAATGAAACCAAAAAAAAAAAAAAAAAAAAAATTAGTTGTCCTTCTTAGAACTGTTATTAGGGATCTGAAGTGGTATTTATCTTTATAAAAATCAATACTCTAAGGTTGTGAGTGAGCTAAAGCTGAATGTTTGTTGGTATAATTTCGAGAGTGGTCTGAAATTTCATGTATTGTGTTATAATAGGAACGT
>NW_027113619.1:68978-70605 GCF_000696795.3 Halyomorpha halys | reverse complement strand
CTGTTCTCGATCAGCTGATATGGACCTGTCAGCTGACAGTCCGTAACTTATATATATAAGTTATGTTTACAGGGTATGTAATATAAATCTTAATACCTAACTCCCTCTGTCAACAACTATAGAAAGTATAAATATAGGATTACTGTACAGAATAAAGCAGTCTATTATCAGCAACCGTGAGTGTATCTTCTGGTTCATTTTTCCTTGTTTTTTCGAGTTCAGAACCCGCCATCACATATCTTATATAAGTTACGGACTGTCAGCTGACAGGTCCATATCAGCTGATCGAGAACAGCTGACCGATTGTGTATATATAGACGGACAGGCTCCGCAAATAGATCAGTCTTTGAGAGCACTTTAAGCGTATCAGTTCGCACTCCTCTTTCTTATTATTTTTAGTTTCTCACTACAGTAAAAGATAACTGGTGCCGAAACCCGGGAACTTTAGATACCGGAGTAATTTTCAGTCTAATCATAAGTGGTGTAGAAACCCGGGTTCCTTTATATTCCGGATTTATTTTTTTTTTAGATTTAGATTTCCGTCACGCGATTAGTGATATTGTGCGTCCTGTAACGACATCAAACGGACCCTCTTGAACCAGTAACCGAGTTACCGAACAAAACTTAAGATGGTTGAAACGGTAGAAGATTTGAAACAACTCGAATACCAGCTGGCTCAGTCAACAGCGGAGCGGCAGAAACTTGAAGCGGAGCGCCAGAAACTAGAGGCTCAGCTTTCCAAGGCGACTGAGAACACGCAAATCGAAATGTTAAAGATGAGAACGCAGAACTCTGCGTTCATCCATCAAGTGATCAGTCAATTGGAACCATTCAGCGGAGATAGTAGGCGACCTGGAGCATTTCCTCAAAGGCGGTGATCAGATCAAGAATTTAATAACCTCCAGACAGGAAACAGGCACGCTATTGGAATCGGACGTGAAACTACTCGAGGCCTCTCTGGTCGGTCGTATCTCGAGACGCGTTCTGAATGCGGTGCAGGGCGACCTAACATTACCCTGGGAAACATTGAAGGTTCGTCTCAAGAAATTATATGGCGGCGGGAGATGGACTCCGGAGGAGGATGTGTTTTATTTATTTAAGGAGCGGCGAGCCCAGGGTCAGTCGGAAGGCGAGTTCGCTCAAAAACTGCTGGTCCTTTACAATCGGCTGACGGAGAAAATGATGGAGACGTGTGGACAGGCAGAGGGATCCCAGAAGATGGAGTTCTTGAAAGGGGTGCTGAAGGTCCAACTCAACCATTATTTGGACTGTCCTGGATCGCTGCCCAGAGACCGGGATTTCATCGAGTGCGCACATGATCTTGTGGACGCAAGAGAACGTAGGGAGGCACGCTTCGAGAAATCCGAAGCGGAGTGGACGGAGGTGAGGTCGCCACGAAGACAGCAACGAAGCTCCGTCAAGCGGACCACCTACAACAGTGGTAGTTATGAAAAAAGGCCAAGTAGAGGACCAGAGGAAAGGAGGCAGCGATCAGATCGGCGCTGCTATGAATGTAACAGAACCGGACACGTAGCCGCGCAATGCAAATATACGAGGTGCTACGAGTGTGGTAGACAGGGGCATATAGCTCGTGAATGCCCGAGACGTAACCCCCGGCAGAACAGGA
>NW_027113619.1:68542-68928 GCF_000696795.3 Halyomorpha halys | reverse complement strand
AGCCGCGCAATGCAAATATACGAGGTGCTACGAGTGTGGTAGACAGGGGCATATAGCTCGTGAATGCCCGAGACGTAACCCCCGGCAGAACAGGATAGAACCTCCACTGGCACCCATGGAAGTCAATAATCAGGGCTGGAACAGCAGGCGGACGGAAAAGAGGAGCGGCAGGCACTCCACCAGCGACGAATCATCAGGCGAGGAGAGCGTCCGTTCTTAGCGCAGTTGCCCGGATTCGAGAAGTCATGAGGTAAGAGGAGGGAAACCATGGGAGGAAAGACCATCCGGAACCGAGGTCTTAGCGGGTCGCGACCTCTCAAAATGAGGACACGGTAATGTGTGGGGCAACCGGTGGGGCGGATTAATAGTTTATAATAGCGTACAGG
>NW_027113619.1:66592-67331 GCF_000696795.3 Halyomorpha halys | reverse complement strand
TTGTGGAGTAAATTAGAATAACTTTCTTTTACTTTGTGTATATACTTATGTCTAAAGTTTTTACATTTTTATGTATGTGCTTACATCTGCATTCATAGCTAAATACTGTCCCTCTATTCTGAAAAAAAGACATTAATCGTCTTTTGCTTTTCCAGTTAAATATCCTTTTCCTTGAGAGCAAAAAAAACGTATACTCGTTTTGTTAACCATAGTAGTTACGTTAGTTTAATTCTATACACACATGCTTAAATTATTTTCTAGATGGAACTGAGAACATAAAACTTAGATCTGGAAACATGTATTCTAAATGTGATATGCATATCGCTGCTTTGCTTGAGTAATGGCACATCTGAAAAAAACATTGTTTTGAAATGGACGTGTTCAAAAGATATTAACGTAAACCGCGATCACTTTCTGCACTTTGATCCCTTTATAGACTATTCCAAAGCTAGTATGATTATCAAGAAGTGACCAATGTCTTGGGTACAATCTATAGAATAGGTTAAATAAAAAATGTAATTTTTTTTGTTTACTATTTAATAATGGTTAATAAGTAATATTTTTTTTTTGTTTGTGCTTTGATAGTGAAAAAAGATAACATAATATGGAAAATAAACATGGCCAGCTTATTTATATAGTGTATTATTAATTTATGTAAATTATTTTCAATTTATTGTTCATTTTTTGGATCAATATTTGTATATTTAAGCCATTTACTGTACTGGCTAACTCTATTTGT
>NW_027113619.1:60940-63542 GCF_000696795.3 Halyomorpha halys | reverse complement strand
TGTTTTATCGAGAGGGGGAATTTTTGCCCACCACAGGGAAAACCGAACACCGGATCCATCTAAAGTCGGAAGCCCCAGTCTATGTAAAAGACAGACGGTAACCCCAGGCCATGAGGATTGTTATTAGAGAACAATTAGACGAACTTCTCCGACAAGGCATAATACGACAGAGTAATTCCCCGTTTTATAGTCCATTATGGGTAGTGGAGAAGAAGCAGGGTGAGGGGAGTGGGGCCGCGAAACAATACAGAGTCGTAGTGGACTATCGGAAGTTAAATGAGGCAACGAAGGATGAGCGGTACCCGCTGCCACGAGTCGAGGATATACTGGACCGACTATCGGGAGCGACTATTTTTAGTACCATAGACCTTAAAAGCGGTTACCATCAGGTCAAGATGGCAGAAGCAGATATACCAAAGACGGCATTTTCTTGGGAGCAATGCCTTTCGGGTTGAAGGGAGCTCCGTTAACTTTCCAACGTCTCATGGATGAACTACAGAGGGGCCTAGGGGAGGAATTTTCGCAGGTATACATGGACGACCTGATTGTCTTCAGTAAGAACAAGCGGGAGCATACCGAACACATGACACGGGTTTTTGACAGGGTCCGAAGATTCGGTCTCAAGCTGTCGCGGGAAAAATCTAAATTCGGACTCAATGAAATTCGGTTCTTAGGACAAGTGGTATCGGAAAAGGGGGTACAGCCGGATCAGGAACGTGTGAAAGCTATCCAAGACGCGCCTTTACCGAGGAACGCCCGCGGAGTGAGGAGATTCTTGGGTATGATTAACTATTACCGCAAGTTCATCCCGCGGATTGCGGAGATCACTCATCCACTTAGTGAAATTCTAAAAAAAGGGAAACGATTCTGTCTAGGTCCGGAACAGGTCGCGAGTATCGATGAATGCCGGAAAATTCTAACGACGCGGCCTTTGTTGGCCTTCCCTGATTTCCATAGATTATTCAAAGTAACTACAGACGCTAGCGGGTTTGCTATTGGGGCCGTTCTATCTCAGTATTTTGAAGAGCGGGAAAAACCCATTGCATACGCTGGAAGAAAATTAAATTCAGCTGAACAACGATACAGCGCGATTGAACGCGAACTTTTGGCAGTGGTGTGGGCCGTGGAATATTTTCGGCCATACGTTTACGGCAGAAAATTCGAATTACTAACAGATCATAAACCCCTCTTACACCTCGGATCATTGAAGGAATCCTCAGCACGAGTATCGCGGTGGAAAGAAAGGTTCGCGGCATATAACTTCCACATCGTGCATAAGAAAGGCGTCGACAATGTAGTGGCCGATTGGTTATCGCCAGATCTAGTAGTGAACGCGATTGAGGACGACGAAGCCCCCGTCGAACCGTTCGGGCTAAGGTATCTACGCGAGGGGGCGGAGAGCGAATCGGTTCAGAGTGAATCGGATGGGAATGCAACACCAACAGACAGACCCGCAGAAATGGCGAAAATTGATGAGATAATCAACGATAAAAAGTTACAAATCGTTATAAATCGAAACAGGCCACCGGAACAGAAATAAGGGCGAGTGTTTACGAAGGCCTATCGACTATATTGATTCGCGCCCCTGCTACATTAGAGGAAAATAAGCTGGAGCGTATATTCACGGAATTCGCGAGACCCGGCCGTAGCTGCCACGTGTACGTAGGAAATAAAGTTATAGCGGACAAACTCAAAAGACTGTGGAGACAGGAGCGCGTAGGTGTGGGTTATTCTTTAACTAGATGTCTACAGGAGGTAGAGACAATCGCCGACCCAGAGGCGCAACAAAAACTCGTCGCTGACCACCACGCAGGCAAAACAAATCATAGGGGTATAGAGGAAACCTTGCGCGCTTTGAAGCGACTTTACTATTGGAAATCTATGAGGCGCACTGTGGGTGACTGTATCGCGGCGTGCGTGATATGTCAACAGGCCAAGTACGATCGCCGACCACCGGTAGCCGAACAAGTAACCACACCCACCACACTCGAACCTTTACAATCGGTCCAAGTGGACATCTACTCTAACGAAAAACAGTCGTGGGTAACAGCGGTGGATCCATAAAATCGCAATGGCCTATCCTATCGAAGCAAAGACCCCCGGGGCGGTGTGGGAGGGAATTCTCCAATGGTGTGCAACATACGGGGTACCGGACGAAATCATATCAGATTGCGGTAGGGAATTTGATAACTCCCTAATTCGCAGTGAGAGCAAGATGTTGGGCATTACCTGGCGACGCAACACTCCCCATCACATCAAGGGCAGGGGGGCGGTTGAACGACTGTACAACACGCTAGGTTAACATCTTCGGTTGCTCAAGTTAGGCCGGAATCTCGATCCATACGAACCCATGCCGCGCGCGGTTATAGCGTATAACAATACAATCCATGCGGCCACGGGGTTATCACCTGTAGAGATAGTGTTCGGACAGAGGCGTCGCGATAGAGGAGACCTTATTACAACTAACATAATCATCTCAGAGTGAAACTTCATCAAAAAAATGTGCAGCGCCAAGAGACATGGGCGAAAGTACGGGAAAGATTGATACGTGAAAAACAACTTCGAGTTATGAAAGCAAATGACCGCCCCACAGTCTGTAAAA
>NW_027113619.1:37653-56315 GCF_000696795.3 Halyomorpha halys | reverse complement strand
TATATATCATAACGAATTGGACTTTGGGGTTGATTTGGTATCTTATATTGTACTACTGTTACTGGAAAGCTGAATTATTGGAAATTTAGATAAAATAAGTAACCACAGGAGGAGTAAAAAGAGATCACAAAATATAAAAATATTCAATACCTTGGTATTTAATTAAAAATAGTTTAAGAAATTCTGAAAATCTTGTTTATTCACCGGTATAAATAAATCTTTCCGCTATTGTACCTATATTTTAAAGCATTTCTTAAATATTCTATCGTGTTTGATAAAACTCTTTCTTTTTTAATAATACGGCGTCGATTTTATTTAATAAATATTCATGATATATATCAATGCGCTAGTGATTAAATTAACAATAAATTAGGTAATATAAGTGTGTCCGAATTATCAATTTGATTTCCATTACGAATTCACTTTCAAATTTCCATAGTTGAACTCTTTATTGCTTCTTGAATGTCCCTGAAGCTATTAAATATTAATTCATAATTTCTAATGTATAATTCTAAAATACTTTTTAATTTGAAGGGAATACATGTAATTTTATCTATCACTTTAAAGTCTAAGCACCATAAAAATAACCAATATTTGTTCCCAATTAGTTATGAATTGTTATCTAACTATTCATTCAAGACCGTACTAATAATAATTGAAATTATATATAATCGACAAATTACTTAATACTTACTTAATAAATTCTCTAAAAGATTTAGCAATTCTGGTGGAAAATGCCCTTGCAAAATTGGAGCGAGCTCAAGAAATGCGAAACATTATGCGAGAAAATGTAGGTTCCTTAACGTACATTCCCCAAGCCTCTTATTTCGGGATAATTGGTTAATGAATGTCAGAAAATCAAAATCCATTACCATATTCTTATTTATTAGGAAGAGTTTTGGTATTAAATAAATTATTTAGGCGCATGACTCATTGAAATAAATGTTATTGATCTTCTGCCATAATGCCTTTATCAACGTTCTTACATTTTGCAACTCACAAAAATGCACTCTAGCCGTTTAGAAACTTCTACAATAGCTCATCTATTTGAACAGCTATTTTTCCATTACCTGTGGATGTATTTTTAATTCGGAACGTGCCGATTACTCACAAACCTTCGGATGCTAATAATGATTTGGAAATTATAGAATCTTCAATAAACTTCTATCCGCAATGTATATATCCAATTTTTCTTTGGTACATGCTTACAGCAGGCTACACAGCAAAAGATTCTTTTTTACACTCTAAAATGTAATAGTTGTAGTAGGAATCGTGATGACAAAGAAGTTAAGTATAAGAAGGCTCTATTTTTTTAAAAAGAGTAAGATTAATTTTGAAAAATAAGAATGATACAACTACCGCTTAACAGTAGCTACTTTTAATGTTCGAACGTGTAAATCTTTTTCTTCAGTCTATATTCCCTTTGTTTTGGTTAATACTGTTTCTGAAAATCAGAGGATGGGTTGGGATGTCAGCTGTAACAGCTGTATAAAGGATAGGACCAAGGATACTACCCTGAGGTACACTAGCAGACTGAGGATATGGATGAATAAGCGCTGTTGTGATTTACTTGAAATAACCTGTCTGAGAAATAAGAACGGATAATGAGATAATATGTAGGGGGTAGGAATTTACGTATCTTGTATAGCAGTCCTGGGTGCCAGACTCGATCAAAAGCCTGTTCTACATCTAGAAAGACTCCCGAGCAGTACATTCCGCGAGTTAAGGAACCGGTATTATAAATTTAAACAATTGCCCCTTGCCCAACTGAACCTAAGTCACTTTAGACATATGGTTGCATATGTCCACTTTCTTCTTACAATTGTATAGCAAACAAACTCAATAAAAACAACTACGTTCCCAGAAGGCCCTTGAGACCATTCTAACAGCCCTTTCAAGTATCCTATATCAAAAGCAAGGGCCTGACACTTAGGCAGGTACACGCTGTCATCTAATAATGGACTTGCATCAGTCAAACTATTATGGTTAACATATGTAAGTCAGTGCACAAAAGTCTTAGGTCATGGCGTCTTTCTTAGAAATCAGACCTCCCAACTTCTCGCCACGCCTTTTTCCCCTTCCAGATATTTCCTAAATTAATTGATATGTAACTGGCGGCCCGAACTAAAGACGGTTCAAATAGGGGAGAAATTCACTAATCCTAGGTAATTTCGTCTCATTTACACTGTCTTAACCCTAAGAAGATTGAAGAAATTTGGCTGGAAGAACTCACTCAGTACGAGGTATTTTGACTGTCGAATATTGGCTCACTCATCCGAGGTACTCTTCAATTCAATTCAGTTTTAGATCACTCACCCGAGGTATTCGAAAAACCTGAAGTCTTCCTTTGATCCACTGCAACCAGGTACCAAAAAGAAGACATCAAACAACTTCAGTAAGACTAATTTAGATTTTATTATATTTGTATTTTGTTTATTGTTTGTTTGCCACATATATATATATTATTGATTGGAATCATTTTTGTCTTATAAGAATTATTGATTTAAAATATTTGAAATTTATTATAATTATTTATTTAATATGGCATTATCTAAAGTTGAAATGGAAAATATTCCATATTTTAATGGTGAATTGAATAATTTAGAAAATTTGATATGCATTGTGAAACAATTAAAAGAAAAATTATGTGATAAAAGTAATTCATTTAAACAATTAAATGAAAAAAAGGTTAATGAATGAGGTAGTTTCTCGTTTCACTGATAAGGGAACGTATTTTAAATTAAATTATAGTTTTGAAACAATTGGGGAATTATTAAATTGAATTGTCTCCAAAGTGTTGTTCAGGATCGTCGATCAATCGAACAATTAACTTTTGATTTATTTGAAACTAAAATAAAAACTAATGAACACCCGTTAGATTTTCTTGAAAGGTTGGAATCGATTAGAAAAATAATAAAATATAACTACTTATAATGAATGAATTAATTATTGCCACGTTAGAGCGCCGAATACTCTATCATTTTTATTCTAATATGCCTTTTAATATTGGAGTTAATTTAATGTCAAAAGCGGATGAACTTGAGAACTTAAATGACTTAAGAGTTTTATTACAAAACGAAAGTCATATTCTTAATGATGCAGTTTTTCCAATAAAAACACCGAAAAAAGAAAAATATAATAAATATTTTCACAAAAATAGACAAAATTCTCAAATTCGTGAACAAAATAAAAGTTCAATAACAACTTTTGAAGAATGCACTACTAATAGAAATCAAAAGTATTTTTTAATTGGTAAACCGAACAACAATTTTAAACAACAACGCGGAAATAATACAAGACAAACCACTTCACACACTAACTCACAATATATTACACCAGAAAATGGAGAAACAGTTTTTATGACACCTAGTACCGAAGAAGACCCTAAAGATCGGAAAATTAGGGAACCTGGAGAAGAACTGAAACAATTTCAATTTTTCAATTTATTTGAGAAATGATTCGTGCAACTCATTATATACTCTACCTGGTTAAATATCCGTCTGTTCTACATCTTCTCAAGAACTGAAGGAAAAGAAGGAGTACAGAATGGAAAACAAATTCGTCTTGCAAGGAACCAAGTTGGCCATGAGCCAGTCGGGATTTGCATCGCCAGCGACCGCCATACAAAGGGACACCTAGGCAATTCTTCCATCGTGTCAAAGGGGTCCCAACAAAGGGTCTTATTCACGGTCTTTTATTAATTGTCCCTGTGATAATGTCCATTGTGCTGTGAGGTAATGTTACAACTTCCTATTAGTCCTCTTCTCGGATAGTAGTTTTCTCCAACAGGGTCAATTTAACACGTCAGGAAATAGTCTAGGTGTTATATAAACGGCCATTACTGCGTCTATTAAAAATGTTTTGAACAAAATAATTAATTATTTGTTTACTTTTTTAGTCTGTTTTTATTATTTATTAATTCTTGATCGATTACGGAGATTCATTGAAAATATCAAACTATGCATACGTATATGCATAGACATCATTTCTAATAAATTATCCAATTTCTATGATTTTTTGTTTTTCAGAAAATTGAATTACTTCAAAATCACCAACAAATAACTTCAAAATTAAATTAATATATAATATTTTTCTTTTTTTTTTTTTCATGTTGTAAGTCATAGAGATAGTAGTAGTGATAATGATAGTAGTACTATGCGAATTGAAAAAAACACTTTATATTTTATCTCTATCTTAGAAGATTAGAAATAGAAGATAGAAGACATATGATCGGGATATGTACATTATTAATTCCTAAGGGCCACAATTTTAGAACTAAATAGTGATTAGTAATGTGTTCCGAAGATCATTCTAAGGTGAAATCTGCCTATGGGGCCAAAAATCGGCCCAGCCTCTCTCCCCAGTCTCGGAATAGTACACATGATTATACTTTGGGACAGAAAAAAAAAACAGTAAAACATTTTGTGAAATGAAATATTAATCATCTTTTTAAAAATCATAAAAGAGGCTAAGCTTAATACAACCAGAAAGTGGATTATTTGCGCAAAGTAAATATGTTTTACTTTTTTTTTCAATATAACTTACTATATGCTTCAATAAATGATTTAAAATATAGCGTGATTTCTTCTGACTTTTATGGATTATTAAATTATTAAATGGGCCAGTGCTGACAATTACTTTGGACTACATCGTTAGACGTATCGAGAGGTGAGAAAAAATGTCCAATGCAAAAGTATCTGTTTACATTGGGACCTGCTCGTGCCATACTGCAGGTGTCCCGAGTGTAATTTTATGTTTGAATTAAATGTGGTGTGGAAAAGGGGGCTAAAATTGTGAGACACTTTCCGCTAATTAACATGCATTTCCAACCGTCTCACGTCATCAGCCGTCGACCAGGAACATTAGTAATCGTTAATGGTCAACATGTATTTATGTATATATTTGTCTTGTATTTACTTTCGTATATTTTGCATGTTTCGTGTTAATATTTTATTGTTATAGTTTATGTTGCCTATGGGCCCTCTTATCTGGAGCGGGGTTATTTACCTATTTCTGTGGCAGACTGTGCCTTCCCCGTCTCTTTGCATTTTTAAATTTGTAAATTCGGCTAAGCCAAATTTAGGTGGGCGGTATGTCGGATTTAAGTAATCCGATTTTTGCCGTTGCTTTTTGAATTTATATAAAGTCGGGGTCGGGGGTCTCATTTCTGATGATCCTCCCCCCCCCCCTTGCCGCGAACACCGGAAGACCCCGAAGACGCTGCGACTGTAATGCCGCCCCAGCAATGTAATGCAGCTGTGCAAGCTAGGACCTGGCCTACCCCTACCATCACGCCGGAGCGGACAAAATCCGCGGACTTTGGAGATGTGACGGCGGAGGGAAAAAATGCGCCCTAAGAGAAATAGAGGACATACAGGCTTCACAAAAGTAACGAATGTTATATATAACTTAGTATCAAAACTTTTGCTATGAAAACGTGGAAGAATACAATCTAAGATGGAGAATTTTGTCGTCGCTGTAAAAAACAAATTTCTCCTTAGCAGCAATTAATCTACACTGTTGAAGCGTTGACATCTAATTAATAGCGAGTAGAATTGACATAACCTCCAGCTTTTTCGTCTTTGATACGTAAGTGATATTAATTTTTTTATCTTATCTTTAAACTGTGAACTATAAAACTATTTATATATTTTACTTAAAGTTGCTTTCTCTATGCACCTAATGATATACATAAATGTGACACAATGTTCGAAGTGAAAAATGTGCGGTGTTCGTAATACTTAATTTTTATTAATTGATTGATCATTTAAAATTTTACATCCCTACGTGAAAATCAATTTCAATGAAATCAATTTCTACCTTATTACAATTTCAAAAATGTTAATATTATTATACAGATCGGTAATTCAGATCCTTACTACATTTATAGTTATTCATAAGTGATGGTGAAGATTATGTATGCTACAATATATGTGATAACACGTAAGGCCGAAAAAAAAAACTTGCCGAAAAATCAACTATTTATTTAATCGTAACTTTACGATTTTTATTATATTTTAGTTTCTTTTTACAAAATTACATTTATTAGATTTTTAATTATGAAAAATTGATTTTTTTTTTAATTAAATTTTTACAATGAATGATATCATTAATGTGTGTCTAAAAATCTTTTTCTGGATTTAACATAACTTTCGATGTTACTAATATTAAAAATTATAATTATTCTAACTTTCAATGTTGACGATGAAAGCTGAAGAAGTGCTGTTAAAAATAATGAAAAAAGAAGTATATTATCAGGAAGCTGTTTTGTAATTTAACAGTTTTCAAGGAAGTGACTTTTAAAAGTTTTTGATTAAAACACAATTAATGTTGCCTAAGGGTAAAAAATTAAAAACCCATCAGATTAAATGATGGGAAAATTAAATCTACTCTAATACGATTAAACCAAGTTCTCTTATTATAAAGCTAATTGGAGCTTGAAAACTAAATAAGGAGGAAATGAGTTGCCGAAAAATCATAAGTAATTCCGATTGTATCAATAACTAAGGCTGAAAGGAAACAATAAAGATTAACAACTGGCCAAAAGATTTTATTTAAGAGTTCAATTGGGCCTTTCCAATAAACTCCCTTATTTAATTCCATTATTGAGAGAAAAGCTAAAACTACTTTTTCTTAATGTTGAGTAATCAGTTTAGTGTTACCTAATAATCAATAACCATTTTATTTCCCTTACCAATATTTTCGGTTGACAGTTATTTGCTAGATCCAGCCTTTAAGCTGTAGGTAATATTTCTTATATTGAAGGATAAATTACTTTAAATCAGTAAAAAGATATAATATTAATTTTGTTACTGAAGTATTTCTTTTTTAAATTTTTTTAACTCTAATTAACAAAAATATGTATCTAAAATAATCATGAAAATTTAAGTATATTAATTTTATTAGTTATGTTTATTATAATTAATAAAAAGGCGTTGCGGTCATATGAAGTATGTTGTGGTCCTACCAGTTCGGCGCTTGCAGACTTTGTGGGTTTCATTTACAAAATTAATAAATAGAAGGGGGCTTAAACTATACTTCTGTCTAATTACTCCACTTATTCTTAGCACTGTCTTGGTCCCTTGGTAGGCTGACTTTAAGGCCGCTATCTAATCTCTAGCCACACTCTTGGTAACAATTGAATTTCAGATTTCTTTTTTTTAGCATTAAATTTAATGCTAAACTCAGATCAAGGAATGCTACATTTACATTCTGTCCTAAGGGTTTTCAATGATGTCCCTAGGGATAAAAATATGTAACTACGTCTGCCGGCTTGGATGAAAATCAACCTCTTCTCCTTCCAACTTTCCTTTTACAACAAACTAGTGTTCCTTAGACTACGGAAAACAAACTGATGGATCTATTAATTTGACAGTCCGTTGAGGTCCTTTTTTTATAAATTAGGATGGTTATACTGTATTCTTAGTTCCAGGGAATTCTCTTTTGGTCATATATTTCCTTCAACAATCTTTGAATAGCTTTTTAAGATCTTTTACTAAATCTTAAATCTTTAACTTTTGGTCAAAGATATTTTTGACCACGATACTCGTACTTAAAATTTCTGGTGCATTACCATTTCTATCTGACGCCTTTCCGATTTTAAGCTCTGGGTTGTGTCCTATATCCTCTCTTTATTCATTACCTCCAGTCTTTCATGTCTAATAGGCTCTCATGTTTCGTTCTTGGCAATGATTTGCTCCTGGGTTTTCGGTATATACTTCCAGGAAACATTGCTTTCATCAGCTCAGGGTCTTTTTTTTGTCTGTAAACATTGTTCCATCGCTATTTTTTACATCTCTGATGGGCTTGCTTTACTTTGCTTCTTTTATATTTTGCTCAAAATGTTCTAATAGATCACGTTGGTCCTCACCTTTTTATTGAAATCATCTCATGAGCCTTTCTTTGCATTGTTTAAGGCTATTTTACATTCATCCTTGGATATCCGATATTGGATCTTCGCTCTTATCTTGATGGTATACTTTTCAGGCACGCTTTTTCTGAGAAAACAGCTATTGAAGATCACTGGTCTACCGGTCAGTCTGGTACTCTCAGAAACTTTCCTCTACCTACAATCCGTACTTGTCACTTCCAGGAAAGATATCATCAATCCTTTCTGCATCACTCCCACGTCCCCATCAAATGAAGTTCTTAATTTTTTTACTAATCTATTCGTATAGAGATCATTTTTTTTCTGGGTAAACTTGGACCCACATGTAGTCTAATAGTTTTAAATGCCTTTCTTTTTCTCTTATATTCCGGGAGGATTCTTGGCTAGTAGTAAAAGGTTGTCACTGACCTTTTCTGATGCTCGCACTACGTGGATATCGATAAAATACTTGCTTATGCAAACTATTTCGTTTCATGCACAGGAAAGTAATATTATGGATTATCTTGTGTGATTTAAATGAATTCTCTATTAGAAACTCATGGATACAAAAGTCTATTAGCCGCGGTCCATTCTTATTCTTTACATTCTTACCTCTATGAAGTCATGGAACTACAAATCCAAATGTGTCATCATTTTATCTCTGGGCTTAAAGTCCGTACTTAGGATTACTAAGTAAGACTATTCTTAGTAGGGCAATTCTTTGAGGCTTAAGAAAGCTGATTTTTTTTTCAATATAAAAAATCAATGTCATAGATCACTTCAGGATGATTCCCATCTACCATTTTGTTTCAAAATGACATTTGAGGTTCAAATGTCACACAAAATGTTTCAAAATGTTATTTGAGGTTCTATACGGCCATACAAATATTTCGGCTCTTAATGAATAGACAGGAAAATAAAGAGTGTTTAATAATTAATATTTCAAAACAATTAAATTAATGAATCTTGTCTCCTTAACAGGTGAACCGTTTTCAGTTGTTTATTGTATTTAATAATTTAGTTTTAGCCTCTGTTGTCTCTGCGACATTTGAAGCTGGGACGTTTGGAAATTTATCGTCTATGGACTATTTTATATATATATATATATATATGTATATCTGGAACCCTTAAGAGTCCTTTTATCTTGTTTTCTCTCGACGATACTTAAGTGGCTAAAACTCGGGATTGAGTGCGAAAGTTGGAAGTTGATAAAGAGGAGTATCCTAAACATAATTCAAGCCAATGATGACACACTATGCCCATAGTCAAGGATAGCCTGAAGAAAGCATTCGAAAGTGGAAAATAGATAACAGAAGAAGATGTCCTCCAAATGTTAAGAGAAGTGAGAAAACTAGTATAATCAGATTACCAAAAAGATGAGAGAAACAGTGAATGTTGAGGAGGCCAAAGGGAGAAAGGGGTTCTTGGCTGTAGTCTTCAAGGTACAGTTGGCCAAAGAGACGGGGAGAAAGGGAGGCCTACCGAGTGGACTAGGATTACGTACAATCGGTCTAGAACACCACCCTGAAGAAGAAGAGAGTACAAGAATAGTGGTTGAGAGAAGACGCTGAAATGGGACAGAAAACTTGGGCAAGCAAAGCCCAGAAACAGCAGACTGCGAGAGGATCTGAAGTGTCATAGATGTGCGAAAGCAGGGCACTTGGTGACGAATGTCCTCGTACTCGAAGCTTCGAGTGTGGAAACGAGTGGGACATAGCAAGACAATGCCCTTGGTGAAACCAATGAAAGTCAGCCCCAGATTTTAAAGCGGAGAAGAGTACATCAGAGAAGGAATGATACCGCAAGTGATTCCACAGAGGTGTCGGAGGCCTCTGAGACTGAATTAGAAGAAAGGGGGTCGGGAAAAGGACAAGGGAGCAAGAGGAACTTGTGTGGACGTACCGAGGAAGAGAGCAGAACCAGGGAGGGGATCTGATATGTGTATTAACAAAGAGGAGACCCCACATTATTGAATACAATGATGAGGACGGAGTGCGGCGGTCCTCCAATCATCTGGGTGAAGCATGAGTGAGGTGCTTCGTAGATACAAGAAACACCAATACCATAATGGACTGAGAAATGCAGCAAAAGCTGAGTGGCGAGGGTCGTTTGCTCCGGATCCAAGTCTGTCAATGCCGTCTAGTTAACCTGGGTGGGCCCTGTAGTGTAGTAGGGGAAACAGAGGTTGGATTGTGTAGGTAGAGTGAAAAAGGTGAGAGCTTGGTGGTGCATGTGATAGACAGGATGTCCCAAGAATATAAAATTATTATTGGAGATGATCTATTAGGAAACGTGGGTGCTGGAATAAAAAATACCAAGGGCAAATGGAATATTCGTATAGGAAGGAAAAGGTACAGCTGTCAAAGGCTCTTAGTGGATGAAGGAGTATACATAGGGGCAATTGGACAGGCAGGTGACTGGAGGGAAATAATCCATAACAAGTACGATGATGTATTTTTCAAGGAAGGAGAGGTCCTCGGAGTAACGGGCAAGACAGAACACCTTTTTAGATTACCTTGAAACACGATAGGGTAACATACGTAAAGGAAAGACGATACTCCCAGGCACTCCGACAGCACATTAGAGAATAATTGGACAATCTGAGGAGACAGGGGATTATAATAGACAGTACATCTCCCTATAATAGTCCGCTGTATGCAGTCAGAAAGAAAAGTGCACCAGGTAAAAATGGGACCAAAAAAGTAGCAAGTTAACAGTAACACAGGACATGGAGTAGAATATTCTCAAATTCTTGGGGCTCTTGCAGAAAGAACCGGTCCTGGCATTTCCAAATTTTTGGGAGCCAATTACCTTCAGTACAGACGCCAGTGAATTTGACCTGGGAGCAGTATTGTCGCAAGAAAGCACGAGTGCCCAATAGCAAACGCCAGCAGACACCTGACAAAAGCAGTAGCTTGTTATAGTACCCTAGAGAGGGAACTTCTAGGAATTGTGTGGACAGTATACCACTTCCGACCTTCTGTGTTATGAAGGCGGTTCCGGGTCAACACAGAGCATCGCCTTTTGCAGTGGGTTGGAAAGTTAAAGGAGTCATCCGCGAGGATCACGCGGTGGAAAGAACTTCTTAGCTAGTACAACATAGATGTCATTTATAAACCCGGAAAAGAAAATGTGGTGGCCCACTGGCTTTCCAGGCCAATAACAGAAAATGTGATCGAAAACAGCCAGGAAGGTGATTCAGGCGAAACAAGGCAGTTTCTGCGCGAGTAGACACCGGGGGAGGAAGAAGAAGACACCAGATAAGAATCGTCTGTAGACGAGGAAGAAAGCGAGGGAAGATCAGAAGAAATGGAGGAGCTGGTAGAAATAATAAATGAAAAGAGAAATCAAATTATCTGGAAGACGAAGGCCTCCGGTCAAACCAAGATGGAGCACTCCAAATATGGTAAAAGTAACACAATCGAGTTTACCGGGACTATTCATAGACTTGGAGGGGGGGAGGAGTTTACAGTCCGGTTTAGCTCCAATACAGAATATGTAACTCTATATATCAAATATTTGAATTTATTTATATTGCCCCTTACAATAGAATGAGAGAATCATAATTCACGAAGATGTAGCACATTGGATTTTGGCTCATGTTTATAGCTACTATTTCTAATCAAAATTTACATTTCTCATTAAAAAGAAAAATCTTCATTCTTGCCCTTTTTTATAACTAAAACACATTTTACAATAATAGAAATATTTAATAATAGGTCTTCCATGCGATATAACATTTGTGGCCTACATCCCTTAAAAAACGTCCCGATATACTTGATATATTTGTTACTTCCCAAATACCCACCTCACAATCAACAATTCAATCCTTAGATGACCTTTTTTCAGATCATAGCCCGGTTCTACTCCACATCTATTCAAATCCTATTCCTAGACCCTCCCCCTTCAATGGTTACTGGAGAGGTGAACTGGAAAACGTTTCGGACTGAACTAGAAAACGTACTTGACCTAAAAACTTATTAAAACGCCTCTACCCAATCCCTAACTCACATCATGTTATTCCTGACCACCAGTTTGGATTTAGAACATCCCATTCGTTCAGAACTAGATAAATTTTAAAGATGTATCTGCATTGAGATGTTTTTTTTGTTTGTTTTTTTAATTATTTATTTAATGTAATTTACAATTGTACAAAATAATACAATAGGCAAATATGTAATATGTTTCATATACACTTGAAAATCTTGGGAAGGAACCACCCATTGGTGGTACTTCAAACATTAATTTAAATTAGAAGGTCCCGTGGCCATCTTCTTTTCAAACGCCTCGGAGGATTATCAGGGATTGTTAAGGATGAAAGATTAAAAATTAATGGGTTAGGATGGTTAAGGAGTGTGGAATGAAAATACGCATATCTTTTTTAGGGAAGTTTAGAGCGTTTGTCAAGTAAGTGTTGTAGCAATCGGAATCTACTAGCAGTTTCTTGTCGTTTCAGTCTTGTGTGTGGATTCCAAGTAAGTCTCTTGTCAAGATGGAGTCCTAAGCATCGAATCTGTTCAACAGGCATTAGTGGTGTATTTAGAAAGAATACTGTAGGACAGGAGGGTAGAGGTTTACGACGAAGAGTAAAGGTGATCTGGTGGGATTTATTTTGATTCTCCAGTTTTTATACCATTCTTCAATGGATGTTATGTGTGTCAGTAGTGTTTGTGATGGATTAGTAGAGTTGTTGTTTACAGACAGTATACATGTGTCATCAGCGTATGTTATTAGGACTGTGTTAGGGTGGGTTGGGATGTCAGCTGTATGAACCGTATAAAGAATGGGACCTAAGATACTACCTTCAGGAATACCGGTGGACTGAGAAAAGAGAGATGAGTAGCCTAGGTAATGATTTACTTTAAAAGTTCTATCACTGAGGTAGGAGCGGATTATAAGGAAATATGTTGGGGGTAGGAATTTACGAAGTTTATAGCGCAGACCTGGATGCCAGACTCGATCAAAAGCTTGTTCAACATCGAGGAAGACTCCTGTGCAGTACATACCGCGCTCCAAGGTGGAAGATATGACATCAACCACTCCATGACTCTGTTGTATGGTGGAATGAGATGTTCTAAATCCAAACTGGTGGTCAGTAATAACATGATATGAGTCAACGATTGGATAGAGGCGTTTTAATAAGAGTTTTTCTAGGATTTTGCCCACAATGGGCAGGAGCGAAATAGGACGGTTGGAAGACGGATATTCAAGTGGCTTGGAGGGTTTGGGAAACATTTTTATTATAGACATTTTCCAAGGGTCAGGGAAATAGGTGGATCGGAGTGTAGCATTATATATATATATATAGGTAAGGAATATAATGGCTTTACGAGGGAGCTGTTTCAGAATGTGTGCTCTGATAAGATCGTGGCCAGGAGCTTTTTTAGAAGGTAATTGGTGGTTGATGTTCATTATTTCTGAGGGATGAAAGGCATTAGGAGGAAGGGTCATTTGGAGTGGAATTGTAATCTCTGGTTCAACATGTTCAAGATGGGTTGGATTAAGCATATCAGGATGGGGGTTAAAAGTTTTGAAGAGGTGTTCGCCGAACATTTGAGTTTTTTCTTCATCTGATCGTGTCCAAGTCTTATTTTCAGTGAGAAGTAGTTCTCCATAATGATTTGTCAGTGGTATTTAAGTTTTCTGCTAAGTTCTGGAAATTTTGCATTCTGTGTTTTCTAATTTCTGCTTTTAGTCTGTTAGTCAATTTATTGTAATGAGTTTTGTCCGAGGGATATCTTGCTCTGTGCCACCTAGCTCTTGCCCGGCGTTTTTCTGTTAATAATGCTTGTTTGTGACGAGGTAAGTTGTTTTCTCTATAACTTTTATGTTCATTGGTGAAGTATTGTTAGTGATAGTAGTTCCTATCGATCTAGAATGTATTTCGATAGCAGAGTCGATCTGCTCTTTTGTTTTTAGTGGAATTTTTAAGTCAAGTACGTTTTCAAGATCAGTCCGAAAATTTTTCCAGTTTACCTGTCCTGTAACCATTGAAGGGGGAGAGGGTCTAGGAATAGGATTAGAATTGATGAGAAGTTGAACTAGGCTATGATTGGAAGAGAGGTCATCCATCTAAAGATTGAATTGTGGATTGTGATGTGGGTATTTGGGAAGTAAAAAATATATCAAGGATATCGGGACGTTTTTTAAGGGATGTAGGCCAATAAGTAGAATTTTTAGGAGAGAGGATGGAGTAACTATTGGATGTTGTGACTGGGGAAAGAGTCCTAGCACGAGTATTGGACGTTCGGCATCCCCACTGTTGATCTTTGGCGTTGAAATCTCCTCCAGCAATAAATCGCGGACCAAAGGACCGGAATAAAGAGTCAAGATGGGTATAGGAAAGGGAAATACCTGGAGAACAATATATAGCTGAATGTGTAATGTTAAACGGGCGAGAGAATAAGCTGACGGATATTGAATATCAGACGGAGTGAAAGGAATTAGGGAGTGAGGTAAAGATTTGTGAATAAGGATACAAGAACTTGCCTGGAATGTGTTGTCAGCGTGATCTGTTCTATATGTAATGTAGTCGCGTATGTAGAAGTAAGAATGCTTTGTGAAATGGGTTTCCGTAAGTAGTGCAATGTCAATGAAATGTTCATATGTCAAATTCGTCTCGGTGGTTATGTAGTCCATTTGCATTCCATAAAATTATATTTAAGGTGCTTTTGTTCATCTAGTTAAATTGAACGGGATTTCATTAAGGAGTCTGCTTAGGAGTGAGATAAGAGGCTTGATTGTGTCTTGAAGATCACGAAGGAAGGAGAAAAGAATAGATGCTATTTCAGATGCATTTTGGCTGTTTTGGGAATAGTAGGTTTGATCATAGACATGAGTGTAGGTTGGTCTAGGTAGGGATTGAACTCTTCTTTGAGATTTGTGAATTGGATCCTCGGTTACTGGAGGTTCGGGGAAGAGATTGACCGAAGAGGAAGTTTGGGATAGGGGAGGAAGATTAGGATTGACTTGTGTAGGAATTTTCACATTTTTGGAAGGAAAGTCATTTGTAGGTGGTTAGTCTGTGGATAGGAGCTTAGGAACTGATATAGTGAAGTCTGAGGGAGAGAAACAGAGGACTGAGGCTGAGGGTGGGATGTCAGAGGGAGAGGATGGAAAGCTTGAGGCGCCTGAACTCGACGAGTTACTTCAGCGTATTTAATAAAAGGCTGTCTTCTGGATCTGATGGGATGTTGTAAGCGATTGTTGACCGTGGTACGATGTTCCACTTAGCTCGTTGATGGGCCAGCAAGTTCTTCTCCTAGAACCACCTTGTTTTGATTGAACTCTTTTAATGCAGAATTTGTGTTTTTTTTTTGTATATTTCGCAATCTTTGTAGTTAGCAGGGTGACCTTTCCCACAGAGTACGCATTTAGCTGGAGTCGCTCGAGTCTTCTGACAGGTATCAGATGGATGTGAGCCAGCACATTTAACACATCTGGCTTGATGGTGCCATTGGGATGTTAAATGAGTATTTCTATGAATATGTTTAATCCCAGTAATCTATACTAATAACTTAATTCATTAATTGACGTTACATGACAATTTAAATATTATATTTCATATTAAGTTTCATTCATATTTTATTTAAACTTATAAGTTCTTCTTCTTCCTCTAATTATCATATACAGGTAGCCGCTATTGATAATGATTATTAGGCTAAGATTACGCTTGAAACTATAGCTGTTTATGGATACACTAGTTTCATAATATCATTATTATTTATTTGTCAACATTAACTTTAAACCAATAAATTTTCAGCAGTGGCTGCATGATGACAACTGAACTTTAGAGCGGAACAGCCAATTTATTTTTACAGAAGAAAAGATGGGATATTAATCTGAGGAAAAAAAAAAGGAGAGAGAATTGGTTTCCACTTTTAGTTGCTAAACTGCCAGTCGGAGGGTATTTTTACCAATTGATGATATAATGTCTCTAGGAGGAGCTATAGCCCAATCCAGGATCGACGGAGAAGGTCGTTAAGACCGCCCTATATTTCAGAATTAAGCCAGCGGGTTCAAGATACCGGGAGGTGGGGTGGGAAGGAGAGGGTGGAAGAGGAAATGGGGCCAGTCCCCCTCACCCGACTGCACAACGCTCCGACGATAAATAAAAGTCCATCCAGTTGTGCCTCCTCAGTCATGTGCAGGTAATGTATTATGAAAAGGACACACTAACGACCAAATATAACTTTTATCCGCAGGCCACATCGTATCAACCTGCTATTTGTGTAGTCTCATGTGGCCACTGTAAGCAAATTTGTTATTTAAGGAAAGGAGACAAAAATAAAAGGGTCGAGAAGAGATAGTTTGAATATAGAGTCTTTGTAGTGCAATTGAAAAATAAATTTTGAGGAGGAATAAAATAAACCGTAATAACCAAAATTTGTCCAATCGCATGAGAGATAACTTTATTTTAAGGCATTGTAGTTGTAACATAGTTTTTTTTTTAATAGATAAATTTACTTATGTTTTTAAATTAATAATATTCAGGAATATGGAAAATGCGAGTTTTTGAAATTATTTGGCATGCCTTATCATCATTTAAAACAATGGAAAAGATAAGGTATTTTCAAATCAAAAATATTGATAATAATCAGTATAACCGTCAGCAAACAAATGGATGATGTCATTAAAATAAAAGTTAAAGAGAATGGGAGAAAGAACTATACCTTGTTAAGTACCGGCATGGATTTATCTGATGTTGGAGTTTGTGTTACTAATTCCAACTGTAAACGTTCCACCGTTGAGGAAGGAGTTCTAAATATCATACGTGTATTTCGTATAAATATCACATATGTAAGTCCACTTTCTTTGGTTTGTAGAGGTAACCTTGACGCTAAACCTTATCAAACACTTATTTGGTGTCGAAGGATGTTACCAGAATGTGTTTTCTTCATTTAAAATTCGTTTACTATAAGGTGAAATTACTGAAAAGTACAGAGTGGTGATAGATTACGGGAAGCTGAACGAGAATACCATTGACGAAAAGTATCCAATCCCCAGATTTGAAGACATTGTAGACAGGCTGGGCGGGACGACGGTATTCAGCACACTGGACTTGAAGGCTGGGTATCATCAAATTAAAATGCACCCTAATGATCAACTTAAGACGGCATTCACTTTTGAAAGGGGTCACTATGAGTTTACAAGGATGCCGTTTCGCCTAAAAAATGCCCCCATAACCTTTCAGCGCCTGATGGACGAGTTTCTGAGAGGAATTGACGAATCCCTCTTTCAGATTTACATGGATGACCTCCTTGTGTTTAGTAAGAACGAGATTGAACATGTGCGACTCTTGAGTAGCGTGTTCCAGAGAATAAGACATGTTAGGCTCAAATTATCGGGGGAAAAGTCGGCGCTGGGGCAGGAACAAATAAAATTTCTGGGCCACACATTTTCTTGGGAGGGAGTTAAACCAAACCCGGATAAAGTTTTAGCTATCCACAAAATGGCAGTACCTAGTCTCATAAAAGGAATTCAGAGGTTGTTGGGGACTCTAAATTATTACATGGATAACATGGATAAGAACTTTTGTATCCGACCCTTCTAACTCTCCCAGGTTAGGACTCGTTTCCCCCAATGTTTGCCATTTTCCACTGACAGTAATCACCGTACATGTGCTTTGTTTACGGCCCGCACAGATGACGAATTTCTCCACCCCTCTTCGGCTAACCAATGAGTTGGTTGGTACTCCCTGTATCTATCAGGAATCTCACTCCTGATTTCTCCAAACTCGCCATGGGCAACCTTGTAACGCGACTACCCTGTACGCTATTATAAATTATTAACTCGCCCCGCCGGTTGTCTCACACGTTACCGCGTCCTTAGTTTGAAAGGTCGCGACCCGCTACCACCTCGGCTCCGGATGATCTTCCCATCCAGGAGTTCCCTCCTCTTACCTCATGGCGTCTCGAAGCCGGGCGGCTGCGCTCAGAACGGACGCTCTCCTCGCCTGATGATTCTTCACTGGTGGATTGCCTTCCGCTCCTCTCGGTCCGCCTGCTGTTCCAGTCCTGATTATTTACTTCCGGTTCCGGGTGAAATTCTCTCCTGTTATGCCGGGGATTACGTCTCGGGCATTCACGTGCTACATGCCTCTGTCTACAACACTCGTAGCATCTCGTATACTTGCACTGCGCGGCTACGTGTCCGGTTTTGTTACATTCATAGCAGCGCCGGTCCAATCACTGCCTCCTTTCTTCTGGTCCTCTACTTGGCCTCTTTTCAAAGCCCCCCCCCCTATTGTGGGTGGACCGTCTGCCGGAAATTTGCAGTTGTCTTCGTGGCGACCTCACTTCCGTCCACTCTGCTTCGGATTTCTCGAAGCGGGCTTCCCTACGTTCCCTAGCATCCACAAGATCATGGGCGCAGTCTATGAAATCCCGGTCCCTGGGCAGCGATCCAGGACGGTCCAAATAATGGTTAAGTTGGAACTTCAGCACCCAATTACTAATTGCTTGACGAAAATTCGGTATCTAGAGGTCCCGGGTTTCGGCACCACTTATGATTAGACTGAAAGATTACCTTAAAATAAATGGGGGTTCGGGCAGAGTAACGACACAAGGATACTTTAACAACTGGCTTTATTATTACAATTGTCGGATTTAAGTAATCCGATTTTCTTGGTTAATTTTTGGATTTATATAAAGTCGGGGTCGGGGGTCTCATTTTCTGATGCCCCCCTTGCCGCGAACACCGGAAGACCCCGAAGACGCTGCAACTGCGATGCCGCCCCCGCCTAAGCATCATGCAGGCTAGGACCTGGCCTACCCCTACCATCACGCCAGGCTCC
>NW_027113619.1:29589-33708 GCF_000696795.3 Halyomorpha halys | reverse complement strand
CACACTAACTATAATTGCCCCTCCAGGGGATTAACATTATAAATTAAAGAAATATATGCATGTCATGTTGATCGGCAGAAAGTGTCTCACAATTTCCAGCCCCCTTTTCCACACACATTTAATTTCAAACATAAAATTACACTCGGGACACCTGCAGTATAACACGAGCAGGTCCCGATGTATACAACAATCATCTGATATATATAGGAATTGGTTTGCTGTCAAACTTAGAGGTAACTAAACCTACTAGTACAGAGTTATTATTATTATCCTGAGAATATACACAGCTAACTTATATATATAAGTCACGAGGCCGCGCAATTTAAATACACGAGATGCTACGAGTGTGGTAGACAGGGACACGTATCACGTGGATGCCAAAGACGTAACTCCCAGCCGAACAGGAGGGAACCTCCACCTGAACCTATGCAAGTCAACAATCAGGGCTGGAACAGCAGGCGGACCGAAAAGAGGAACGGCAGGCACACCACAACCGACGAATCATCAGGCGAGGAGAGCGTCCGTTCTGAGCGCAGCCGCCCGGATTCGAGACGTCATGAGGTAAGAGGGGTGAACCCCTGGGTGGGAGGACCATCCGGAGCCGAGGTATTGGGGGGTCGCGGTCAATCACACTGAGGACGCGGTAATGGGTGAGGCAACCAGCGGAGCGAATTATTAGTTTATAACAGCATACAGGGAAGACGCGTTACATGGTTGACGTGGGGAGTCTGGAGAAATTCGGGGTGAGTTTTCTAATAGACACATGGAGCACCAACTCATTTCTTAGTCGAAAAGGGGCGGAGAAATTAAGCATCTGGGCGGGTCGGAGACTATGTGCATGTACGGTGTCAACGGTGAGTGGCAAATGCCAAACGTTAGGAGAGACTAGTTTTAACCTCCGAGAATTGGCAGGGCTGGATAAGGAAGTCGTTATCCACGTTATCGACGATTTAATGGCGGGGTACGAGCTTATCATTGGGTGTGATATTCTACAACGAGTGGGGGTCAAGCTGGACGTCAATGACACGAAATGGCGGTGTAATATCGGTCAGCAACAGTACCAAGTAACAGTGGAAGGGAAGAGCGGGAATTTGAAAATTGGAGCGGTAGAGTGCAACGAGGCGTTGATACACTTGGTCGAGAAAAACGAAGACCTGTTCTACCGAGAGGGGGAAGTTTTACCCACCACGGGGAAAACCGAACACCGGATTCACCTAAAATTGGAAACCCCAATCTATGTAAAAGACAGGCGGTACCCCGAGGCCATGAGGATCGTCATCAGGGAACAGTTAGACGAACTCCTTCGACAGGGCATAATAAGACCCAGTAATTCCCCGTTTAATAGCCAGTTATGGGTAGTGGAGAAGAAGCAGGGTGAACGGAGTGGGACCGCGAAACAATACCGAGTCGTTGTGGATTATCGGAAGTTGAATGAGGCGACGAAAGATGAGCAGTACGCACTGCCGCGAGTCGAGGACATACTGGACCGACTGTAGGTGGCGACTATCTTTAGTACGATAGACCTTAAGAGTGGATACCATCAGGTCAAGATGGCAGAGGCAGATATATGACAGACGGCATTCTCCTGGGAACGGGAGCACTTCGAGTTCGTGCGAATGCCTTTTGGACTGAAGGGAGCGCCGTTGACCTTTCAACGTCTCATGGATGAACTTTAGAGGGGTCAAGACGAGGAATTCTCACACATGTACACACAGGTATACATGGACGACGGATTGTTTTCAGGAAAAACGAGCTGGAGCATGCCGAACACTTGACGCAGGTTTGACAGGGTTCGAGAATTCGGTCTCAAACTATCTCGCGAAAAATCTAAATTTGGGCATAGCGAAATCCGGTTCTTGGGACATGTGGTGTCGCGAAAAGGGGTACAACCAGATAGGGAACGTGTGAAAGCAATTCAAGACGCACCTTTACCGAGGAATACCCACGGAGTGAGGAGATTCCTGGGTATGATTAATTATTACCGCAAGTTCATCCCAGGGATTGCGGAAATTACACATCCGCTTAGCAAAATTTTAAAGAAAGGAAAACGATTCGCCTTAGGCCCGGAACAGGTCGCTAGTATCGAGGAATGCCGGAAGATCCTAACAACGCGTCCTTTACTGGCCTTCCCCGATTTCCATAGATCATTTAAGATAACCACAGACGCTAGCGAGTTAGCTATTGGGGCCGTTTTGTCGCGTTATTTTGAAGAGGGCGAAAAACCTATCGCCTATGCGGGACGGAAATTAAATTCGGCTGAACAAAGATACAGCGCGATTGAACGCGAACTTTTAGCAGTGGTATGGGCTGTAGAGTATTTTAGGCCATACGTTTACGGCAGAAAGTTCGAACTTGTAACAGACCATAAACCTTTCCACTTCGGGTCATTAAAACAGTCATCAGCACGAGTATCGCGATGGAAGGAAAGGCTTGCGGCATATAACTTCCACATTGTGCACAAGAAGGGCGTCGACAATGTAGTGGCCGATTGGTTATCGCGAGACCTAGTGGTGAACGCGATCGAGGACGAGGAAGCACCTGTCGAACCATTTGCGCTGAGGTATCTACGCGATTGGGTCGAGTGCGGCCTGGAAATTCCATTAGTCCAGAAGGAATCAGACGGGAACGCAACACCAACAGACAGACCCGCGGAACTTTCGGAAATTGATGAAATCATCAATGAAAAAAAGTTTCAAATTGTTATCAAATCCAAGACTATATTGATCCGCACACCCGCTACAATAGAGGAACATGAATTGGAGAATTTATTTACTGAATTCGCGAGACCCGGTCGCAGTTGCCACGTGTACGTAGAAAATAAGGTAATAGTAGACAAACTAAAACGATTGTGGAGACAGGAGTGAGTAGGCGTGGGGTATTCTTTAACCAGATGTCTACAACAGGTAGAAACGATCGCTGATCCAGAGGTGCAACGAAAACTCGTCGCCGACCACCACACGGGCAAAACGAATCACAGGGGTATAGAGGAAAAATTGCGCGCTCTGAAACGGCTATACTTCTGGAAATCCATGAGGCGCACCGTGGGTGATTGTATCGCGGCGTGCGTCATATGTCAACAGGCCAAATACGATCGCCGACCCCCAGTAGCCGAACAGGTAACCACACCCACCACACTCGAACCCTTACAATCGGTCCAAGTGGACATATACTCCAATGAGAAACAGTCTTGGCTAACAGCGGTTGACCCATTCCGTAAAATTGCGATGGCCTACCCTATCTAAGCGAAGACCCCAGGGGCGGTATGGGAGGGGATCCTCCAATGGTGTGCAACCTATGGGGTACCGGACGAAATCACATCGGATTGCGATAGGGAATTTGACAATGCATTAATTCGCAACGAGAGCAAAATGTTAGGCATTACCTGGCGACTCAACATTCCCCATCACATCAAGGGTAGGGGCGCGGTTAAACAATTGCACAACACGCTAGGGGAACACCTCCGGTTGCTCAAGTTAGGGCGGAATCTCGAGCCATACGAAGCTATGCCGCGCGCAGTTATTGCATACAACAATACTATACACGTAGCCACTGGGTTATCACCCGTAGAGATAGTATTCGGACAAAGGCGTCGCGATAGGGGAGACCTAATTACAGCTAACAACAACGACCTCAGAGCAAAACTTTATCAGACAAGGGCGCAGCGCCAAGAGACATGGGCGAAAGTGCGGGAGAGGTTGATACGCGAGAAGCAAATGCGCGTTGTGAAAGCAAATTATCGGCCCATAGTCCGTAAAACAGGCCCGCTGGCTAGTACGGATTGGGTACAATTGTATACCGCCGGTTGAGAACCGCCCGCAATAAAATGGCAGCTCTTTACGAGGGACCCTACCAGATCACTACCATTAGGGAACACAAGTTATTTACGATAAATGACGTAAATCACCAATTTAGGTCCCGTACAGTTCATCGTGAAGAATTACGTGTACTCCCCCTAGTACAAAGTGTCGAGCCGGACGACGGCGCTCAGCCTGGACCATCAAGAGAGTGATTTTTATTGCCCCTTTTTTTTATTGTATCATTTCAGGTTATATGTAGTGTGTTATATTATGATGTAAGTGTATTGAAATATTTCTTTATGTTAAAAATATGTATATATAT
>NW_027113619.1:24632-25824 GCF_000696795.3 Halyomorpha halys | reverse complement strand
TGAAGGCCCAGCTCCCATCGTCTTCAGTTCCTCTACTGCTCTTCGGCCATCATTCCCCTTTTCTCTTCCTTTAGCCCTACACTCAGCTGTGTGACGTGTGTCTTAGCACGAAATATGACCGGCATCTACCAGAAGTGATACAAGAAGAAACACCAAAGGCCGACACGCCCCTTGCAGACCTTCAAATAGACACCTTCTCCTGGAAGGGTTATAAATGGATAAAGGCCATGGACCTCTTTAGTAAAGTTAAGCTATGTCCCATCTAGACAAGGAAAAATCAGCAGAAGCGGTACTAGGAGCACTGAGACAGTGGTTCCAGTTCTGCGGCATCCCCGACAGGATTTTATCGGGTGCAGGTTGGGAATTTTGGGTTGGAGTTTTGGGATTTAAGTTTGGGCAGGTTGGGAAGTAAATTGAAGGAGTCCTCTGCAAGGGTCACCCGTTGGAAAGAGCTCCTCAATCAATACAATATTGACATCGTATACAAACTGGGGAAGGTGAACGTAGTGGCTGATTAGCTATCTCGAGCGCTTATGGTAAATGCTATCGAAGAAGATCGGGGGGAGCCTTCTGGGGATGTGAGGCAGTTCCTGCGGGAGTGATTGCCGGGGGAAGAGGAAACTAGAGATGGTCAGGAGCAAGACGGAGCAGGCTCGTCATCGGAAGACGATAGTTCAACCGGGGGAGACCCGTGGAAATGGACGAAGTTGATGAAATAACTAATGACAAGCCGAGGCAAATAATTTAGAAGACAAGGACGTCCGGACTGATGAAAGTGGACTATAGCAGCTGTGGACGCAGTACCATCAACACCATATGGTCTCAGCCGGGAGCCAAGGAAGACCTCATTTGTAGAGCATTAAAAGACGCATCCAAGGCCGGACGGACTTACCATATTTATGTGGGCATTGCGGTCATCTGGGAAAAGATAAAAAGACTCTGGTTATCAGAACAATTAGGGGTAGACCGCGTGTTCGTGCGTTGCTTTGGATGGTCCTCCATAATCCACCGAAAGTATTTCTCCAGGTTACTAAACATGAGAAGGTCGTCCATGTAGACCTGACACATGGATTCATCTAACCCGCGTAATAATTCGTCCATCAAGGGCTGAAATGTGATCGGTGCATTTTTCAGCCCAAACGGCATACGTGTGAATTTACTTTAGACCATATGTGTTCGGCAGAAGGTTCAA
>NW_027113619.1:23741-24582 GCF_000696795.3 Halyomorpha halys | reverse complement strand
ATATATAACTTAGATGAAGTCGGGTGATGAGAATAAAAGAAAAAGTAAAAAGGGGCACTGAAACAACTCACTAGCTTGCTGAAACAACTTTGTTTTATTTCGCCTTTTAATTCCTCTTATATGCATTGTGTGTGTTTGTTTACGAGGAGAGTTAGGATTACGGCTGACATTGTGCCTGGCCATACCTTAATTCCCCCCTACCAGTTTATGAACAGGCTCATAAACTTACAAAATTCCAAACAAATCTGAGATACACAAATGATAATAATATAATACAAAACAAAATAAAACATAATGACTATAATACTTCTTACAACTATTTACAGATGTTCCTAAAACTATAACTAAAACTGCACTTCTGATTCCTTTATTTACACTTCGTCACCCCTTTTTTTTATTGTATCATTTCAGGTTATATGTAGTGTGTTATATTATGATGTAAGTGTATTGAAATATTTCTTTATGTTAAAAATATGTATATATATATATATTTTCTTTTTCTCTCTTTGTAAGATATTTAGTTTTAGTTTTCATTTAGTTCCTCCATACGAAGGAACTGGAGGGAGGGAGTTAGCTGTATATATCCCCATGCTAATAACAAGAACCCTGTACTATTAGGATTAGTTATCTTTAAGTTTGACAACAAACCAGTTCCTATATATTCCAGACGACTCTAATAATAAAGTTAGTTGTTCAAGTAGTCTTATGTCATTATTCTGCCGGAATCCCTTTTTATTAACGTAGCATTTCAGTCTAATCGTAAGTTTTATATATATAGTGAGAAATAAATTCATAGTATTTGATATGGGCTGCAGAATAGTTACATTTACCGATTCGATAA
>NW_027113619.1:22673-23306 GCF_000696795.3 Halyomorpha halys | reverse complement strand
TAACTAAAACTGCACTTCTGATTCCTTTATTTACACTTCGTCAACACACACCTGTTCTCTACAGGTACAACAAAATAACAGGATTATAAACATTAAAAAAATTACTATTTTTTTTTTGTGCTCGGAGAAGAGGATACTCCAGTGTTCTACGGTGTTCCCGATGTGGGGAACTTCAGTTGTTCAATGTGGACATTCCTTCTCTTTTTGGGTTCATTTACACTCTCTATTGTAACCACATTGTGTTCTTTATGCCAATCACCCGTATTTGTCCTCGTCCCGCTGTAGCTCCTTACTCCGATTTGTCCCCACCCGCCGATAGACAATTGTCTCGATTTTAATATCCCCCCTAACGTCTCTAAGGTTTAAATTCTGGCGAGCTGCCCGTTAGTCTTTTTCTCGCACTATCCTCTCCCAGACTTTCCGCCATACTTTTGCCCCATTCCATTATTTACGACATCTCCCCCACCGCCAGCTGTGGCCCTATAACACGGGACGAGGAGCAGCAAAAGGAAGTGACGTTGGCGTATCAGCAAGGAAAGACGAACCACAGAGGTGTGAACGAGACGACGAGGGCCATGAAACGCAGGTACTTCTGGTGGGGTATGAAGAAAACGATACAGAACGTCATAGGTG
>NW_027113619.1:7751-14163 GCF_000696795.3 Halyomorpha halys | reverse complement strand
AGTTCTACGGAGTTCCCGAACGCATCTCATCGGATGGTGGAAGAGAATTTGACAACTCTTTGATAAGAAAGGAAATGAAGGACCTAGATGTGATATGTTACCTCAACACACCAGGACGCCCCAAAAGTAGAGGAGGCGTAGAGCGGCTTCACGGAACGCTGAGCGATCACCTTCGGTTGTATCAGGCAGACCAAGGGCTGGAACCGTACGTGGCAATGCCAAAGGCAATATATTATAATAAGGCAATATTATATAATATATATAAGTTAAGTATTGACGAAAGCAAAATGTCAAAAAAGAGAAGAAGGAATAAGATGTAACCCGGGAACTTTAGATACCGCAGTAATTTTCGGTCTAAAATAAAAATTTTTTCTCAATCTTCTTTTTGAATTATGGCCAGTAACGCAGTTCTGAACGAGAAAAGCAGTTTCGAACCTGGAGATTATGAACCAAAATAACGGAACGGTCTTGAAAAAAAATATATTATCCCTAACTCAAAATTTTAGGTTTTACGTTTCAAAAAGCGTAGAATTGAAAATTCTTAAAAAAAGAAAACTAATTCTTCCTTCCCAGTTTTTATTTCAAAACTGCCTCACTGTTTTTTCTTATATTTTGCTTCGAGGTGTCTGGTCACCCAACGACGAACCTCGTAACTCACCATTACCATCCATCATGTCGTTTTAATATTTCAGCGGATTTTCGTAAGATTTTGTTTTTCATAGTACCATACCTTGGTCATTTCTTAAGATAACCAAACTAAATAAACTGTTTTAGGATCATTTTTTTCAAATCCTTAATTAATTAAGAAAAAACAAAAAAAAATTTTCATGCCACAGTTATGATTTTGTAAAGTTTCGCCCTGAGGATCAAATCAGCATCTTATGCGTGATAGCTACTACACACTAGCTGAAAAATGTAGATGTATTGAGGCAAAACGGCTCTAATGATTTTGATTGTTCCTGAACACTTCTACTTATAGTACCTTACCTTTTTATATAGAGGAAAACAAACTTTCTTTACGCATAACTCTAAAATGTATTCCTTAAATAGGAATGTATTAATTTTTTTCTTAATCCAGTGAAATAAACTATATTAAAAAGTACATCATTCTCCTCAGGTCTGATATGGCAAATCTTTCAATTTTGAGCAGTATAAACTATAAAATAGATCTTCATACAGATCTTTGTAATTTTGTAAGTTATTATATTTTTAAATGCTTTTAATTAGAAATTAAATTGAATTAAAACAAGACAAGGTAGGTGTCTGAACTCTGATTTATTTTACCCGGCAGAGACAAACGAAGTAGGATGTTTACAAAACAATGAAGTCAGGACTAAGGAGAGAAATACGTTGCAGGCTTCCGCTCTATTCACAGTGCTCTTTGATAATGAAATCCCTCAACTTACATCTAATTTAAGAGAACTGATTCCCCGGGTCCGCTATCTTCTCTCTACTATCTCAACTAAAAGGCGTTGAGCAGACCTTATTGTCAGGGGGCTAATAGAAAATGAGTTGAATGATCCTGCATGAAATTAATCGTATATGGTTATTATTCCGTTTAATAATAAGTTATTACTACGTTTAACTTATATATAAGTTACAGTCAGCTATTATTTCGATGTCAGCTGACTGAGTAAATCAGCTTATCGATTGTATATACATAGATATGCTGAACCCAAAAAAGTTAATCTGTTGTCAAATTTCAAGCGTGTCATATTTTATGCCCTTTTCTCTTTTTTAACAGTTTGCGCTCCCGATACTTAAGTGGTGCCGGGATCTTTGGATACCAGAACAATTTTTAGTCTAAAGAAAAAAAATGTTTTTTCTTTTTTCTTTGTTCTCTCAGATTTATGGCAGGTAACGGAATCCTCAGTTCAGGCTGAGGACTGGAGACAGAGGCCCAAGAGGGAATAATAAGATATATTTTTTTAAGAAGAAGACATGCTCGGAGCAACCGGGAAGACGGTCCATGAGATCACACTTAAACAAGATAATGTCACATATGTGAAAGGGAGGAGATATCCGCAGGCACTACATCACCACATCAGGGAAGAGCTCAAAAATTTAAAACATCAAGCAATAATTATTGATAGTACACCCCCGTACAATAGTCCAGGCGGTAAAAAATAAGAGTGCGCCAGGTGAAAATACTGAAAAATACAGAGTAGTGATAGATTACAGGAAGCTGAAATAGAATATCGTATCGAATCGAAATAGACGAAAAGTATCGGATCTCCAGATTTGAAGACACTTTGGATAGGCAGAGCGGGGAGACGGTGTTTAGCACAATGGATTGAAGGCCGGATATCATCAGATTAAAATCCACCCTAAAGATCAACATAAGACGGCATTCACTTCCTCGATTTAGGAAAACCATTTACTCTCACAACTAAGCAAGTGAGTATGCCCTCGGGGCGGTGTCGGGCACTGAGAGAGACTGAAGAAGGAGAGCGTCCTGTAGCGTTTTGTATGTCCTGATACAGCGCCTTAGAACGGGAACTTCTTGGTATTGTGTGAGCAGTAGAACATTTTCAGTTTTACGGCGTACCAAATAAAATCTCATCAGACAGTAGAAGAGAGTTTGACAACACTTGATTGTGGTCGACCAATTTTCATGGTGTATGATGATGGCAGAAACTCTCCGTAATTCGAAACGCCGAAAGGAGGTGACACTTGCATATCACCAGGAAAAGAATAACCCATAGAGGACTGAACGAAACTTCGCTGGCATTGCTCCGTCGATACTTCTGGTGGTGTAAGAAGCGCACTATTCAAGAAACCATTGGTAGCTGTGATGTGCCTGAGTGCGAAATACGATAGAAACCCACCACAAGCGACACAGGAAGAGACGGCCACTAGAAGTATATATGGGCCAAAGTCAGAGACGAAATTGAGAAGAAGAAACGCAGAAGAGTTACTAGACAATCTCAGTGTTCGCGATCTAATCGGCAACCTTAAAATTGGGACGGTGGTGTACCGTGAAGTGAGAACTAATAGGGGAAAGAGCTGCAGAGGTATGAAGGCCCATTCAGAGTGATCACTATTAGAGAGCATAATGTTGTCACCATAGAAAGTGTAAAAGGACCAAGAAATCGTATAACGGTCCATATAGAACAATTAAAGCTTAGTGCAAAGGTGGTGTGATAATAGCCTGGAGCCCTCCCTCCCTTCCGGAGGTTACCGGAGGTAATATTGTAAAATTTGTTTTTTCATATTTTTTGTTGTTTATTTTATGGACTTAATAACAAGTTGTGATTGTAAATATCAATGCAAATATAGATTCCTCTGGAATTGTATTGTATTGGCTTTTCCTTTACGTTAAGTTAGTTACGATATAATTTTTTTTATTCTAATTTCTATCATTATTTATTCTAATTTCTATCATTATTTATTGTGTTAAATATTTGTCGGTTAACAGCTTTTGCTGTTTTCCCAAAAACTTGGCTTTTAAAAAACAACTTTTTTTAAAAAAAAATATTTATTGATAATTACAACTCTATTACAAAAAAATCATTCTGTAAGTGTTAAAATGGCATGACACACATTTTTGGATAAACTACCGAATGGTAGATGTAATGACTCGAATTACATTTATATATTGGAAGGTCTCGAGGCCATCTTCTTGTCAAGCACCTTGCAAGACTGTCAGGAATAGAAGAGGAAGCAAGGTTTGGGTGAATATAACTTACGGAATTTAGAAGGGACAGATTGATAAACCGTTCTGGGTTGATTAGCTAGATATGAAATATTAAGGTCTTTATGGATGATTTTATGTCTGGCAAAGTAAGGAGTATTTAGGATTTTACGTAGGATTTTGTATTGAGGGTAGGGGAGAAATTCGATGGCTTATTGGACCCCAGGTGCTCAAATCCGTACGTCCAAATTTGTTTTATTATGGTGATGTGAGTCTTTTGTAATCAATAGGAAGGTTAGGTGACTTGTCTTGTACGGAGATTCCATGTTAGCCATTGGTCCATATGGAGTACTTGGTAGCGGATTTGTTCGACGGGAATAAGTGGAGTAATATGAAAGGGTGGTAGGTCTCAGGTTTACGACGAAGGGTAAAGTTGAATCGATGTGGCTTATTGGAATTTATTTTAATTATCCAATTTTGACACCATTCACGTGCTGTGAAGTGGGATTGGAGATTTTGGAACACAATTGATGAGTCATTATTCACAGATACTACACATGTATCGTCGGCATATGTGGTGAGGACAGTGTTAGGTCGAGTTGGGATTTAAACTAGTGTAAAGGACAGGACGAATGATACTACCCTGGGCACACCAGCAGACTGAGAAAAGATGGAGAAATAAGTGCTATTGTGATTTACATTGAATAATCTGTCAGTGCGGAAGAAAAGTATGTAGGAGGTAGAAATTTACGAATCTTTTATAGCATTCCTGGGTGCTAGCCTCGTTCAAAAGTAAAAAAAAACTAAAAAAAAAAAAAAAAAGCATTTTAAATTGTTATTTATTCGATTTATCACCTGGACTTTTCCATGATGAAAATATTACCTTAAATCGCAATTTAGATTTTTAGTACAGATAGTACCTTTGCTCCTGACTGTTCTAGGACCGCTGTTGGACTACCACCTGCTTTTATATATTTTTAGGAAAATGTTATGTAGACCTAAGTATCAATTAATAATCTGATGGATATTACCAATTCAATAAGGAATTTTAAGTTGTTCTATAACTAATATATTGCCAATTAGAACAGAATATTTATCGGTGTTATTTAATTGGTGTTTTTAAATTCAAATTTGGATCGAATTTTTGTGAAATATACATTTAAGAAGCTCCACCCCAATTTTAAGGCATATAATATATATAACTGGACGACTCTTATAAAAAGTAACCAAAGAATAAAATTTAATTTATCTTTGTTTTGGTTAATCTTTTTTAACATTAGTTATGATTTTTTTGGTATGCGATGTTCCTGAGCGTCAAAAGCAAACCTTAGCATATAGGCAAGCTTAGCACTTGCCTTTAAAATCAGTAATAAAAACATTAATTCGAATTATTGATTCGTGTTGATATGTATGAGAAAATCATGCGTGTAGGGGTTGTTATGGTATTATGGAATTTATCTTGAGAAATGTATTTACAAAGTTTAATAGCTTTTTACAAATCAATCAAACTGTAGTTTTTGTTACTTTGTAAACCATTTCTTTCCTTTTTTATTCAACTTGTTTATTCCTATAAAATAGGACAACCGGAAAAAATAAAATGCCTATCTTTTTTTCACTTTTACGATATGAAAGTCCGGTTCTGAGCCGAGAATTAATAGGATTCTCTCAACCATAAGTATTTAAGTAATTAGCTGAAATGAATAATACTTGCCCTTTCTCGACCCATCTCTTTCCCTTAAATCCTACAATTAAGTAAATCGCCCTATTATAACAAAAACTTTTCCAGTTCTCCTCGGCAATTCATCCTAACTTCTTTTTGTGAATAATGATTCACCACGATTCTTTCATTAAGAACATTATTTTTTTTTTCAAAAATAGATTCGATTTATTTTTATAAAATATTATTTATATAAATATTTGTACCATCAATAATTGCTATTATTATATCAATCATATTGATTGATTGTATAATTGTTCTACTTACGTTTCAGTAAACTTGTTAATAAACCTCAAATTTCTGTTTATATAATATTAAAAAGTTTTGTTACGTTAATAACATGTTTACTCAATTTATTTCATTAATGTGACGTTATCAATTATTTGTTTTAATGAAATTGTTACTGCTTTGAGGCAACAGCCTCCTTGTTTTTTAAATAATGGATCGTACAACTGAATCCATCGATTTTCAGTAAAGATTGAAGTATATCAATAAAATATACAATTGACTTACACTGAATATTTACAAAAAATAGTTTGTGAAAAAGAAAGAGAAAAAAAAATTCTAATAATAATAAAAATAAATCTATATAGAATTTATAGAAGGACATCTCTTATCAGCTTGGTATTCAGTCTTCAAGGCGAGGTTGGACTGCCTATGTTGTATGCCACTGCACCTTTGACTGCTGGTACCTGAAGGGGAATTTCGAAAATCTTTCTCTGATGAAGCTCGATAAATACGATTTCACTTGATACATAGA
Organism: Halyomorpha halys; assembly: GCF_000696795.3. Lineage (NCBI taxonomy): Eukaryota > Metazoa > Arthropoda > Insecta > Hemiptera > Pentatomidae > Halyomorpha > Halyomorpha halys. Next base: position 8,052 of record NW_027113619.1, on the reverse strand, counting down.
AAAAGTGATTATGATAAATGAAATGCATATAGATGTCGAGAAAACCTTTTCCAATAATGTTTGTGAATTTAGCTTTTTTTGTTTATTTACATCTTAATTTTATTTTGTACATCAATATTTATTTATTCGTTTTTATGGTTTGTTTCAAATATTAACACTTGATGAGGTTATTTAAGATGTTCGTGGGAATTTTTTTCAATTATTCCTTCGGATATCTTTTCTTTATTGTTTCTTTGTCATTTACATTTGCCTATGGATATGTTTTACACTAATTTACATAGACATTTCTATAGAATATATA
>NW_027113619.1:0-3236 GCF_000696795.3 Halyomorpha halys | reverse complement strand
TCCCAAAAAATTAAATGGTCCACCATTTATTGTGTATTCTTGAAAATAAATGTTTAAAAAAAAAAGATGTTTATTGGCAACAGTGGCATGCGCAACCCTAGCGCACTCCCCCACTGTTGCCGAACCCCGTATGGCAGCAATGCCAGGAAGGGGGAACAAAAAAAAAAAAAAAGTTCTGTGACGGAAGAAGTGGAGAACAGTCTGACTGAGGAGGACAGTCTTGGAGAAGTCTGGGAGAGATGAACACCTGAAGACAGGCTGGAGGAAGAGAGAGCGGCAGCCAGGAGACGAATATGGACGCTCTTCCGCGACAACCACCAAGCCGACCGATGTACCGAAACAAGTAAGACCTTTTCTGTTGTTAGTTGAATGGAAAGGATAGAATTAATTAATAACTTAGAGTCAGTATAAATATCAAATATCCCAACTGGTACTTCTCAGTTCATTATCTTATAATTAAACTATAAGGATACAACTTTACCATGCTCTCTCATAATAGTATTCTTGGTAATTTGTATATAATTGTAAATATAAAAGATGTAACAAAGACTTTACTTTATAATTAATAATCCCTGCATGCCACCTCATATATATATATAGCATAGTAACTTGGTGAACACGATACCGTTGGAAAGGAACTCCAATGATTAATTATGATATTCATATCTAGCATACCACGGCGAGGGGGTCCAGATGGTGTCTAGTGTTTGAATTAAATATAGCGCATCCCTTTTCAGCCGGTTCCTATCAGGAACTGATAGAGATACATAATATAAATATATAATATAAATACATAATATAAATATATAAATACAAATACATTAATAGTTAAATAAATTTCAATATAATACCTGTACGGGGAACACCTAGTCGGACTTAGAAACGCCGAAGCCCCGTACACGGCAATAAATGAGTGTAAAATCATAATAATCGACAAAGCAAATTTTTATTGATTTAATAACTTGTATATAACATAGAACAGATTTATCTATTACCCTGTTTAAGAAGAAAAATACTCTGAAACGCCGGGTGTAAATTAAATTTAAAAAAAAATTAAATAATCTTAAGAGTAGAAGTAGCTTACAAAATAATTAATATATTCAGAAAAAAAAATCCTTACATTACTATATGGAATATTTTTAATGTTATTCACACAATGACATTCAGGAATGTTAGATTCTCAATTTATTATTCTTATTCAATTAATTCCAAAACTATATCTGTTCAACAAATTACATGGAAGCAAGGAATCAAATCCATTACTAATATCGGAGGATATATAGGAATAGTAAATATCTTAAACAGAGAAAACTATAACTTTGGACAGTTAGGATTAGATTATAATGTAATTTTATGGTTCACTGTACCTCCATATCTGAAATCTACGTGTTCAAATAAGAATGAGTTTTAAATTATCAATTAGGTTTGTAAAAACTCAACCCATTTACTCATATGAGAAATATATATATTTTTTTTCGGCCAAGACTCTCATTGGAGTCCTATACTGTCTAACCCTGGTTGGGGTTTTTCATTTTGTGCGATCGCCACTCAATGAACAGAGCCAACGCCCCAGGCCGGATTCAAACCGGCGTCGCCAATAGATATCAAATTGGTAAGACTATGTCTTAACCACTGAGCTACAGGCGGCCTTTTTTTATATATTGATGGTTGTGTTTTTCCATTAATTAGCAGCTTAGAGCATTTTACAAAGTCCTCGGTTCTTACTATGAAAATTGAAAAGCTACATTTTTTTTTATTAAGTGATTTTAACTCAACACAATGTAACAATGGAGTAATAATGAATAATTATTATAGAGTAAAAGTAATATTGTATATAATTTATTAATTGCAAACAAATAAGAAGTAATATATAATGCAGCATTATAGCTGCATTATATATTACTTCTTACTAGGAATACTATTAGGAATAGTAAAGTATAATAATGCTGGAGTGATATTTTATGAATTTTTAACTTTGTCTGAATCTTATGTGAATTCATTGGTAATTTTTTACGTATATTTGATGGTAATCGCGATCTCTTATTTGGTATATTTTCACCAATGCAGGTACTGATTTTTCTTTGTCTCTTTACATTTTTCTCCATCAAAAAAATCATCAGATGAACAGATAATAATTGCCCAGATAATATTGCCCAGAACAGATAATAATTGAGGTAAATATAAGTTATGGAGAGTTTGTTGTATAGACCTTTAAAATAATTAACTTAAAAATAAATTTCATATATAATGAATAATTGAATTATTATTCATTATATATGAAATTTATAAGATATAAATTATAAGAAAGTACTTACTCATCAATCACTAGCAGTAGGCATAACAGGAATAGTTTTTACATTATTTTCCCGAATGGCTTTGTACAAAGCACTGTTACATCAATCAGAAAAGATTAAACTGAGCATCGAAATGAAAAACTTATTCTATTATATAACCTTGTCATTAAAAAAAAGTATTGTTTTTAAACTATACTAATTTATCAAATAATTTTTAAATGAAAACTGAACATTTTTTTTTAAAAACTGGAGGGGTAAATGTTATTTGTTAGAAAATAAAAATTTAGGTATTTATCAATAGTTCATCACAAAACAGCTGTATGCCATCTACAATGCAGTTGAACAACGTATGGATTGAAAATCCTTTTAGACTTGCATTAACACTGATTAAATAAATATATAATGAAAAGTTTTCGCAAAGACTTGTGTATCGGCTCTTTACTTAGCTAATAGAGAGAGAGAGAGAGAGAGAGAGAGAGAGAGAGAGAGAGAGAGAGAGAGAGAGAGAGAGAGAGAGTTCACGTGACTCTCCACTCAACTCCTATCGATCAGGCAGCAAAGTTTTCCGATACATAATGACGCTCTGTTAGAGGATTGTCTTCAGAACAATGACCGATAACACTCCAAAACTTTGAACCCATTAATAACACTGACTAATTATTGCCCATGCCAGTTTGTATTTGGCCTATAGACAACGAGTGTTAGGCCAAACCTAACAGCATCATATCTCTCATCAACATATCGCTACGTTGCTTGAATATTGACACATTTAAAAAAAAAATTGATTTTATTCCGAAATGGACAAGTTCCAAAAACATTAACATAAATATAAGTTTCATTATCCACTTTGATTCCTTTATAGACTGTCCCAAAACTAACAGGGTTGCCAGGAAACTACAATCTATTGTACGCTAAATACAATATACATCAAGTTCAATATAT
>NW_027113618.1:0-2168 GCF_000696795.3 Halyomorpha halys | reverse complement strand
TTAGTTCTCAACATTGATTGTAGCACTACGGTTTTGAGTTACTCTTATGATTTCCATTATGAATAATTTTCTTTAATACTTATTCTTAACTTCTATTTTTTCTTAAATTTATTGTAACTACAATTATGATGGGAAATTAAATAAAGTTTTTAAAATATTTGAATCTGCTCAACATGGCTACGATTCAACGAACTTTTGCCAAGACACATGCCACCATCTTCTTTGTTTTGAATAATAATCTTTTCAACTCCATAGTGACTAGCTTTCTTTTTGGTTTAACAAAGCAAATGAACAATATTGAAAGGATACATAAAATAAAAACTTATTAAAAACCCTTTATACATGAAAATATACTATTCACTCATGAGAGGATGTATATATTGTAATATTTAAAATAAATAAAAGTAAAATTGATAGTTTTTATTTATTCTCATATCTAGAATATAACAGGTTCAAATGAAAAGCTTTAATATTAAATAGATAAGGGAATTTTATTTTATTTTTTATATCATTTTAGACTCTTAACTTCAGGGTGGGTTTTCTAGGAAATCAGAACAGACACTTATCTACTAATAACACATAATCAAATTAATATTTAATTTGCAGGGTCGGTTACATTTTTAAATTTTCAAATAAAAATCTTCATCAGTTTGACTGCAGAATGGACTTGTACCAGCTAAAACATCTTTCAACATCTACTGATGTTATAGGGGCATATTTAAATGAAGCTATTTCCATCGCATCTAGTTTGGTATTCTGCATCACCTGAGCAGCTGTGTCATCATTTGTTCTGAAGAGAATGGCTCCGATGGACTGAATGATTTTATATCCTGAATTTTTTTTACGTTCACAGTTTTTAAATTTTGCATCAGTGGAAGGTCCTTTTCTTCTAATTTTGTAACTGTGTTGGATAAAAATACCATGTATTATGTAAGCCATAATACATATGTGTATTATGTAAGCCATAATACATATGTGTATTATGTAAGCCATAATACATATGTGTATTATGTAAGCCAAATCAGTCTTTCTTAAGTTAATTGTTAACAAGTTGTTCGCTTTCTCTTCTGCAGTGGTGTCAACATTAAGTTTTGATATTATGTATTTAATTTTTTCAAAATTTAATAATAATATTGGGCTCCGTCAAGTCAGGTGCCTCATTATGTTATCACGTGTTCTAGTGGTAAAGCTAAGTCAGGATGTGTTTCTTTAAAAATAGTAATACGACTGGGAGCCTTCAAAAAAGTTTTTTTTACTGTGGACACAAACTTCTCTACATTTGGACATGAAATACGTGTGCCAGGCAGGTCAAATGAACTATCTTAGGATAAAGAACTTTAAGGGCATTACCAGCTTTATTCATGTAAGGTGCCGTGTCTGACAAAAACAACAAAACTTTACCATGATTGTTGCCCATAGGCCAAAGAACAGTCATAGATTGGTTGACAAATCTTGCAATCGTTTCATGGTTACATTTTTCGAGGATTCCACAATTCAGCAAATAGGATTTTGAAGGTGTCTCAACACTTACTCTGCCAACGATTATGTTTGCGATATAACGCCCTTCCATATCCGTAGTCTCATCCACAGAAATCCAAATCGGCCCTTCCAAAATTGCTTTCCGAATTTCCGTTAAAGTCTCCTCGTATATAATTTTCAAATAATTTTTTCTTAAAGCGCTTTCATTTGGGATTACTCGGCATATGTATTTCTCAAGAAAGTCCGGATTGCTAATTTTGTAGATAGGAATGTCTGCCCTGACAAATGCTCGGCACAAATCTAAATACATAGTATTGGTACCCGTGGAATCTGAGGAGGAAAGAAAGAAACAGAGAAATGGATTGAAGAGTAAACAAACAAATTATAGGAAAATGCCACAGGAATAAGACCCTCACTCTTTTTAATTGATTCTGAGGAATTCTCGATGTAATTCTGTATGAAAATTTTTTATTGCCACTGCATTTAATTTGTGTTCAAAGATGAAGACATAGAATTTTTATGTACTATTTATGATAAATGATAAATTTCACCTTTAAATATCTTGCATTCTCTTGAATTTTATGTAGTTGCTGTGAAAAATGTATTTAAAATTGAACAAATAATTTAAGGAAATGTGTGATTCAGGACAGAATACCTAAAAATATGTTAAAAATAACAAATATTTCAGA
>NW_027113617.1:0-1443 GCF_000696795.3 Halyomorpha halys | reverse complement strand
GTCGAGTGTGGCGTGAAGTCTTTAAAGCACGCTATGCCTGCATGACCTCAAATTGTTTATTTGAGTAGTGCCTAGTGAAATAGTGATTATTAATAAATTGTTTAATATAAAGCTTAGTAAGCCACTAAAATTTTGCTCATATAATAAAATAATTATTATTTTTATATAATATAATTATTGTACATATAACGTTTTTTATACTTATAGCATTTTCTTTCATAGCATCTTTTAACAAAAAATAGCTAAATATTGTTAAATAATGGATGGGAGGGATAAAAGAAATTCAGTGTAGAAGGGTATTTTATATGAAACATTTTGATCATAGCTTGAAGCACAAAATATAAGGTATTTATAATACTTATAAAGAATGTACTACAAGTATAAAAAAGTAATACGTATAATTAATAATATTATGTGTAAAAAATTATGGTTTTAGATATAAACAAAATGTTAAAATTACAGTTACTGTGATCCTAATGATGTGGAAAACACTCCGAAACGTCGACAAATGACAAGGGGTAATTACAACTCGTAAATGTAACATAGGCATGGCTATATAATAGACTGAAGGCATTAAAGATAGTATAATGTTTATCTTAATTACTATTGGTTGTTTAATAAACTCCGCATATAAATAAAATTTATTTACTTTTATTCCAACCACAATCCTATAATGTAATTTCTGTTTTTAATTTATTTATCTATTTTTTTAATGTACAGTTGTAAATTTAAATAAATATATTTTTTAAAAAATTGTTTTTTTAAAACCAATTTGAATTGATCTGTAATGATGTAATTATAATTGACCGTGGGTATTAAGTGAGCAGAAGATGGTGAGGGGGGTGTGGTCAGTGAAAATCACAAATAAGTAAAAACTTATTTATTAGTAGTAACGTTTCGGCCAGAATTTAAGGCTTTCATCAGGGCTAAAAGCAAGGTTTCAAGAAAACGTATACATAAGTATAATAACAGAATTCAAATATAAAGTTATATAATTCAAGAGGATTAAAAAAATATGAATAAGAAAATCTAATTAAATTAATACTAATTAGTAAATATATGTACAAAAAGAGAATTATTAAAAACTAAAGTTAAGAAAAAAAGGGTGAAAGAAAATATAAGAAATTAATAAAATATTCAAGTAAAATAATATAATGAAGGAAATAAAATATATAGTTACATAACCAAAAAGGAGTAATGAAATATGAATATGAATAAGAAAATCTAGTAGGTAAATATATTAGGAAAAATTAATCAAAATTTTTATTTTCCAAACAATTTATTTATTGATAAATATTATAATATGCAACAATGTTGTAGGGCAATAAGTAATAGTGATAACTGATCAAATTTATACTGAAGTTAAAAAATAAAAATTACGTAAAAATAAAAAACATCTCTCTCTCTCTCTCTCTCTCTCTCTCTCTCTCTCTCTCTCTCTCT
>NW_027113616.1:3519-4169 GCF_000696795.3 Halyomorpha halys | reverse complement strand
AAAATTTCAGAATTAGTACCCAAAAAGATCGCGACATATTACGTGTTTAATTCTGTCGGGCCAGGGACATGCCAGCCCGGCACTTTTTGAATTTTGAGTTGTAACTGATACCCGAATTAGTACCTAATTCGTACTAAAATATCAGAATTATTACCCAAAAAGACGCAAGTTATAACGGCTTGTTCAATTCTTCCGGGTCAGAGACATGCCAGCCCGGCACTTTACGAATTTGAGTTGAAACTTATACACGCATTAGTACTAATTCGTACTAAAATTTCAGAATTAGTACCCAAAAAGATCGCGACATATTACGTGTTTAATTCTGTCGGGCCAGGGACATGCCAGCCCGGCACTTTTTGAATTTTGAGTTGTAACTGATACACGAATTAGTACCTAATTCGTACTAAAATTTCAGAATAAGTAACCAAAAAGATCGCGAATTTTTACGTGTTCAATTCTGCCGGGCCAGGGACATGTCTACCTGGTACTTTTCAAATTTTTAGTTGAAACTTATACACGAATTAGTACTAAAATTTCGGAATTAGCACCCAAAAAGATCACGACTTATTACGTATTCAATTCTGCCGGGCCAGGGACATGCCAGCCTGGCACTTTTCGAATTTGAGTTGAAACTTATACACGAATTAGTA
>NW_027113616.1:0-908 GCF_000696795.3 Halyomorpha halys | reverse complement strand
TATATATATATATTTTCTTGGATCAAATGAGGATGTTTTTCCTTCTTCTCACTCAGCCGGTCCAAGATACATACTGTCTGGATATTGTTTGTCCTTTTGTGGCCATAACCTTGCCAACTGAGTTCACCTTTGATGCCTTATTTGGAAATGGTTTGCCTTTCAAACTCTATGGTTTTCACTCACTGTATTCCTTCATTTTAAGAGTATATCCATGTTTTGTCAACAGTTACGAATCGATGCAGCAACTAGTTCAGATTACAATTCAAGCACGCCAAGGGAGCCTTAGAGGTGACAACATGATTGTTTTTTTTCATACCTAATTTATCCAAATACCTCTGTGTTCTAAACTATTTTGCACAATTTTTTTCTTTCACCACTTAATGGCTGTGGATTTTGAGGATAATTTTGAAGGTATTTATCTCTATGGGACATCCTGAATGATGATCATCTGTTATTGATGTGCAGCTATGTTTATATTCAAACTCAGGTACAGATGTGCCATGAACTGTATGTAACTCAGGTTAGAGTTCTTTTAAAGTTATGCCTTTTAAGTCTAAATGTTTAATCACTGCTTGAAACAAACTTTTTTCATTTTTCTAAATTAACTAAAACCTGTTCACTTGAACCAACAATAAAACAAACTCACTTGATGAATATGGCTAAAATTTTGCCAAATATTTAGTGAGTAATGATGCTTACAAAAAGTAAACCGATTATTTCCAATGCTATTAGAGCCATCTCTGGAAATTTTTAAGGACTAATTGATTCCTCCTCGTGTGCATAGCCAAAAAATAAAAGTACTATCAGAATGGAAACTAAAATAATTTTAAAATCAAAATAATATTAAAAACAAAATTAATTATAAATTAACGAATTAGTACTAAAATTTCAGAATTAGTTCCCAAAAA
>NW_027113615.1:4167-8404 GCF_000696795.3 Halyomorpha halys | reverse complement strand
CATTGAGGGTCTTAATGATCTTTAGTTTAACATGTTAAAGCTAAACTTATATTAAAGGGGTATTCATGATGTTGTGTTAAATGTAAAATGTTTTACCATATTAAATGTTATAACTATAGGATTGTGAGCAACCCTATTTGAAGTCATGTTAAACCTTAAATGCATAAGAGCCCCTAGCGGATTTTCTATGCAGTTTGTTGTATAAGCCTTTATGTTTATAACATTTCCTTCCAGAGGCTCATGTTATTGTTTACTTCAAATTTTATTTAAGTTTCAGTTTTGATTAAAGCAATTTATTACAACATGCCTAGAGTGAGTGAAAGGTAGAATTTGTGTGAAAATTTAGCTTATGAGTGTCTTATTGATCTTCAAACTTGAAGATGAGCTAATTGACTACTTTATTGAAAGTTTTTGAGTTTAGGTTCTTACTAATTTTCAATATTTTATTGTGCATGTTTGAATAAAATTATTATGTTCTAAGAAAAATTATATCTAATAAAAGTTGTCATTATGTCTATAACCCACTTTTTTAGTATTTATTGTAATAATGAACCCATTATCCTCCTATCTTCAAACCTTATGTATTGTTTAAGAATAAAATTACTTATTTTCAGTAATTTCTTTGAAAAATTTTCTAACAAGCATATTTAGCATGTTACATATCAGGTAAATGTTAATTTAAATAGCTACAAAATGTCACTCCTCCCATGTTTACTACCTTAATGGTTTACATGAGTGGAGCTATTTGTATTTAAAAACTAGCCATTAACAATTTAGAAAACTATAGAGCTATAATTTCAAAACATAATTTAATAAAACTTGGAACATTTACTGGACAAACGGTCTAAATTGCCAATCCATTACAAAAGACTGATCTACATGACTATTATAAGGCCTATTTGGACATACGGAGTTGAGCTTTGGGGCTCCACTAAACCATCAAATTCCTCCAGAATCCAATCCTTAATGCTCCTTACTTTGTCACAAATCAAGTCATCCATCAGGACCTCAATATTCCATATGTTGCCGATTTGGCCAGAACCAGATACCGTTCCTTCCATAATAAACTTCTCAACCACCCAAATCCACTTGTTTCTAACCTGGCTTCTCCTTCATTACCTAATAATCCTCCTAGGCGTCTGAAAAGAAGATGGCCTCGAGATCTTCTCTAGAAATGTTATTGGAGTTCTATCAGTGGGTAGATTCTCCACATGTTTTCATCATGTTACTATGTCACCTCAGCAAATTTACTTGTATATATGTGTATACAGTTGTAAATATCAATAAATAAATTATTAATAAAAATAAAACTTGGATGTTCCTCTTAGGAGCCAGGAAGCTTTATGGAAACTTCTTTGGAGTCAAATTTTATTAGATTATGAGATAATGAGGTAAAAAAGTATTTGAAATGTGTTCATTTGACATGAAATCAATAAGTTCAGTTATTTTGTTAATCGGACTTCTTTAAAAGCTCTAGTTTTAATTTTTTTAATTCAAATTTTTTTGTATTTTGATTTTACGAAGCTTCAGCTCTTCCGCAATCCTTTCCTTTTCAAATTCAAATCGCTCCCTATCCAACACAGAGCGGTCTGCTAATACCTCTTCTGTTTTTTTTTCTCCGTTGTATTATTAAAGTTATCCATTGTAATTTAATAGCATAGGTATGAAATAATAACTAGCAGAAACACGAAACAACTAACCTGACAACAAACAAAAATGGTGGCGAGCTCAACTGGTCTATTGTGTGACGTCATTCTCCATTTAACAGACCAAGTAACAGACTCTCAGCCATTTTACATGTTATTTCGTTTTACCATGTCAAAAGAAGGCAATTTTTTTCCATTTAACATGAGTTTTTCCATTTAACACGCTTTAACATGTTAAACTAAAGATCATGAATACCCCTTAAGTGGAGAAATATTTCCTTCTTTTACCGTGTTGAAACGATATAACATGGTTGAGAGTCTGTTAAATGGAGAATGACGTCACGCAACACACCAGCTGAGCTCCTCGTTATTGATAGGTTACATGCTTGTAGTTAGTATTTCGATTGTGTTAGTATTGTAAGATGTTTATAAAACTAATAAAGTAATAGATGACAATAATAATAATGTAATGACAGTTGTCAATTAGCTCATATTGATTCTCTTCCTCACAAGTTAGAACATCAACAAGGCATTCAGTGGACAAACTTTCACCCAACTTCCACTTTTCACTCAATTTAGTTTTAATAAATTAATTTAATCAAACTTAAAATGAAACAATAAAATGAAGTTTTGGAAGGAAAGTTTATAAAAGAAGCTGCTAAGAAAATCCGCTAGCTCTTATGCATTTAACATTTGACTTGGTAAAACATTTTAAATTTAACTCACCATGAATACCCCTGGCTGTCCGTTTTTTTTTTTTTCAATGTTTTGTTATGTACATGAATAATTTAATCTCAAAGCAATAAGTTAAAGTTCTGTGATGCGTGCACATGATTTATTTTTAGTTCCTACTTGCCGCGTCAACGATTGAAATTCGTTATGATAAGCACTTCTGAGAACTTTCTGGATCTCGAAAGCTGTGTATTATCTTTTCGATAATAAATGTGGCATCGGTGTTGATAACTTTGACGATTATCGTAACGAAATATTTATTCATGACGTGACCCAAGGAGGTTAGGTATCTGTTTTTATTTATAGTTACATTTCGATTCACGCGTTATTTACTTTTTAAAATAACTAAGAAAATTATGTTACTTCATTCTAATTTTTGATTACTTTACTGAAACTATTTATAATTACTTGTCAAAATTGATGAGTCCGCCAAGTATAGTTAGTTACCAGGAATAAAAAATGGCGACTGTTTCAAAACTTTATAAAAATAATTAATTTTTCATCCGGAGCTCTATATCTTTATCTCAACAACACTAGAAAAGGTAATAAAACAGGTTTTAAAGTAAAATAAATTTGCTAAAATGTGAGCCCTAATAGAGCTATTTCATATCAAAAAACATTTCATAACGAAAAATAAATAGTTAGTGAATTTTTCGGGGGGAAACTATATCTGAGGAATATTTAGACGTATAGATTTTTATTAGCACTCAAATAAATACTATTTAAATGCATTCATGATGTTTGCCAAAATAAATTCTCAAGATGTCTATTTCTAGTTTTCGGACAAAATTTTTGTTTTATGAAAATTATATTAGTACACTAAGGGATGAACAACGTCTTAGGGTTTTCGAAAATAAATTATTACGCAAAATATTCGGACCGAAAAAGGATGAATTGACGGGAGACTTTAGAAGATTACATAACGCTGAATTAAGGGACCTACACCCGGTAAATATAATTCAAGTTATAGCATTGCGGCGTATAAGATGGGCATGTAAGGTTTTACGGCTTAGTAACGAGCGGAACCCTAAAATGGTAATAAATACTGAACCAACGGGTAAACGTCCGAAGGGTAGTCCGAAACGTAGATGGGAGGATTGTCTTAAAACAGATTTAGTGGAATTGGGTCATCACTGGAAGGATGTATGCAGAGAGCGTTTGGTGGTATCGGCATCGAACCTTCGGGTTCGTGAGGCCTTTATTATTATTATTATGAAAATTATATGTCAGGAACCATTAGACGTACAGATGTCTGTCAGCATCCAAATTAAAGCAAGTTTAATGTATTACAAGTTAGTTCATAATTAGTGTTTTTTTAGAAGTAGTAGTTTCCTTGAAATTTAGCAAAATATTGATTTTATTGGAAGGAGATTTTGATAAAAGTAAAGTTTATTAAAACATGCCTAAAGTAGTTAAAAGTGGAATTTGTGTGAACGTTTGTTCACTGAATGCCTTTTTGATCTTCTAATTTGTGAGGAAGAGAAGCAAGATGAGCTAACTGCCAACTGTCATTACATTATTATTATTGTCATTCATTGCTTTATTAGATTTGAAAACATCCAAAACAATAACTAATACAGAATCAAAACACAAACTACGAGCAAGTAACCTAACACAATAAACAAAATGGTGCCTCGCTCAGCTGATCTGTTACGTGACGCCATTTTCCATTTAATAGACCTATTAACAGACTCTTTAACAATGTTATATGTTATATTGTTTTAACGTAGTAAAAGAAGGAAATATTTTTCGATTTAACATGTTAAACTAAAGATCATGAACACCCCTACTAGCGTAGCTTACGTGGATACCACTGTTCTCGTGTTTCTCAGATAATTTTTTATTTACTTTAATTTATT
>NW_027113615.1:0-306 GCF_000696795.3 Halyomorpha halys | reverse complement strand
TATGTATATAAATATATATAAATAATTGAGCGTATTAATTAAGAAGAAGATAGTCAGGGGTCTGGTCATGAGAAAACAACAAATAGTTAACAACTATTGATTTGCTGACGTTTCGCCCCACTTAGTAGAGCTTCATCAGGGCTAAAACGATACAAAAACAACTAAAAATATTTTGACATAATAGGATAATAAGATACAAAAAGGTAAATTAAGGAAGGGTTAAAATTAGGTAAATATAAATGAAAAGAAAATTATATACAAATGAAATAAAAGAAAAGAAGAAATAAATGAGTACTAATGTAAAAT
>NW_027113614.1:17187-17518 GCF_000696795.3 Halyomorpha halys | reverse complement strand
CTATTTATATAAAAATTTAAAAGATTAGGATTTTAAAACTGATGTAGGATGTATTGGCCAACATTATGCGGTCATAATTAATATAATAGATTTTTTAATAATAATAATAAAAACTTAGCGACCCAAAACTTTTTCTTTTGTTTTTTTTTAATCATTTATTTATTGTTATTTACAACTGTATAATATATATACAACAAGTAAATTTGCTGTAGGTGAGATAGTGACAAGATACAAACGTGGATAATCTACCCATTGATAGAACTCCAATAACATTTCTAGACGAGATGATCCCGAGGCCATCTTCTTTTCAGACGCTTTCAGTGGATTTGGG
>NW_027113614.1:14792-15127 GCF_000696795.3 Halyomorpha halys | reverse complement strand
CCTAATCTTTTAAATTTTTATATAAATAGACTCTATTTTTCTCTAATTTGTAGATCATTAAAGTTTTGGACTAATAACATTAAAATAAAATTATACATAAAATGCAGAATGTTTCGATTAGGATATACATGATGTGGCTTATCATGTCCTAGCCACGGAGCCCTCAGTTATTTAACTATTATTACGAAATATTTACAACTAATCCGGCCCTTCCTTCCTAACGACTTTAGCCTAGTGCAGCAGACCTGCAGTCGTACTCCTTGTTACCATGGATGGTCAGGATTCGTTAGGTGTTAGATCGATGAGAGAGGACCCAGGTCAGCTGGTGATGAACA
>NW_027113614.1:12578-14742 GCF_000696795.3 Halyomorpha halys | reverse complement strand
TCATCCTTTAATGTAATACTAAAATATTTAACAAAATAAAAATGGATTCTCAAGAAACTAGTTCTCTAATGATTTGAGCTAATGAAGAAATGAGCCCAATGAAGAATACACATCATTGTGAATTGGAATTCATAATTCATGAAAAAACATATGAAACACTGGTCAACTATTCGTAATTTAATTAAATACTTACTTAATATACATATATTTTTTTATCCATTCGCTGCTCTTATAACGCCTTTGCTATTATTTACTTGAACCATGTAAAATTCTGTTGTTTTAAGATTGTCAAGAATTACTTATTTTACTTTTCTCATTTAATTTTAAATTTAAATTTATTTATTTTTTCTTTTCTTTTATTGCTTATTCTTTTCTAGTCTTGTTATATTTAGTTAAGCATTATACATATAGGTAAATAATTCAATGTATAATAATTTTTTAAAATATAAATGGATACAGGCAAATGTACCTATAAAAATGCAATATACATAAAAAATACAATAAAAAACTAAATAATACTATAAAAAATACAATGTACCTATAAAAATGGATTATTGTATTAAAATATAAAACTATGTCATATTAGTTTTAAGATAAAAAACGCATCACTGCATCACTATAGCTTTGCAAATAATTTATTTTTCTAAACTAATTAGAAATGATGAATGAATAATACTCTTCCTTGTTTAAATTATATTTTAGTTCATTACAATGACAACAACGTTTCGGTGTTGTAACCCCATCTTCAGGTTGCTAGAACAAATTTTCAAATAACTACACATGCTTACAACATTAACAATATATCACTCCTTATTATTCTCATCTAGCTAATATCAACATATTATTGTCACTTAGTAAAATTGTATGTAGTAATCAACTATTGCATTTTATAAGTAAGGAGAAATAATTCCCTTCCTGAAAGGTTATCGTTAACTATGATAACAAATAGATTGAACCAGACCAACATTCTCCTACCTCTATTAATCAAAAGATGAACAATCTAACAACATTTAAAAACGTATTTTATATAATATTTTTATATAATAATTCAATAAATTATTAAATAAATCTAAATTCTATAAGTAATGTACAACCTTAAATTGTTAATTTATTTACAATATCTATATAATATCTGTATAAAGTCTTAGTGTGTGTTTTAAAATTGATTGCTTTGTCTATGTTTTAGTGGTGTATATTCCTGCTATTATTTTTCTATTTTTACTATGATTCACTGTGTCAAATATATCTGGATTATTAAAATCAAATTCATGTTTATATTTTATACTGTGTTGTGCCAGTGCTGTAGTGTTGATGTGTTTTACGTTTTTACAATTATTCGTATATTGTTCAACTCTTGTTTTTAATATTTTTTTTAAGTTTTCTCCAATGTACACACACACCTTCACAATTCTGGCAATTGCTTTTGTAGATAACATTTAGTCTATCTTTATTGTAAATGTTATCCTTCATATTATTAAGAAAACTCCCTAATTTATTATTATTGTCTAAGCCTAACTTCGGATTATGATGGTGGTATTCTATAAATTTCTGGAATATAGTTTAGTTTGAAATATTGATAATTATTAATCTTAATAACCTCTTTTTCCTTTCCGTTCCGTTTTTATAAAAGTCCGGATTACTACTTGGATTAGGTTTTTTGAAATTACTCACATTCTTACTGTTTATATCAATTTTTTTAAATATTTTATATTATTCTCAGTAGTTTCCACTATATTACTAACACTAACCTTTGCTATGTGGATTTTATTACTTTCATACCATAATTTCTTAACTATTTTTTCGGATAAAAGTTTTGAATGAGAATATTATAAATTTGTGTTTTCTATCTTTTTAAAATATTTTCATCAGTTTATAATATCCCTTTTTTAATCAGGCTCTAGCCACATTTATTTTTCGTGAGTGCGGGTGGTTTAAATTAAAATTTAATATTATATTATTACTTTTGTCTTTCTTTGTCTATTTAGTTTTTAATGTACCACTATTGTTCTTAATTATGTTTATATCTAGAAATCTTATTATGTTATTGATAGGTTTATCTATTGTGAATATAATTCTACTATTATATTTATTGAATTGGTCATATATTTTTATTTTGTTAAATATTTTAGTATTACATTAAAGGATGAGATATAGGTATATAAAT
>NW_027113614.1:6574-8193 GCF_000696795.3 Halyomorpha halys | reverse complement strand
AGTTCTACTTAATAATTTGTATGTACTTAAGCTATTTTTACTAATATATTGTAAGTCAATTTAGTTAATCTGGAGTAAAAATGAATGGCAAACGCTTCTGTATTTGTATCATAATTAGAATCCTCGGACTGTGTATTTTTTTCCGTTTCAGTTACAGGAAAGAGAAGATATCTATACTATACTAGAAGATATCTTAATATATTTTAGAGAAAACCAGTGGCATCTTATTTGCTGTAAAAACGAAGTAATAATTGTGGAGTTAATTTAATTCTGTAAAACCTAGCAACTGTTGTGTTTTTTGTTTTTATCGTCTTTTCATGTCGTCATACTAAAAGACTCTAGATGACTCTAAAATTTAAAAACTAAAATAACCTGAAAAAAAATCTTTAAAACTGATTATATTAATGTATAACTAATTCTATAAATTCACATCGCAAATTAATTACTAAATCTCTTTTAAAAATTCGTATATATATTGAACATTAAACTGTTTTTTATATATGTAAAGCAAAACCTTTTGCTTAGAGCTGAACACCTATTGTCCCATTAGGAGGTAAAGTGTTTGTTTTGTTTTTCGTTTTTTAATATTATTAAATATGAATTGACGTTTTTGTTTTACTGTTTTATTCTAACGAATGTGGATAGCCCAGCTTGGGGTATATTGTTTGTTATTAGTTTATATAAACGATCTGTAACTCATTATTTTTGTAAAATTACTAGAATTGACTATCTATTTCATGTATTTCACAGGCTAACTCTATTTGTACGGTGGTTGCCCCATAAAATAATAAATAAATTATTATTATTATTATTATATTGAATATAGCTACACTATTGCCCCCATCACAGTTATATTCTAGTTCCTCAAACCCCTAAGTGAATATTTAACAAGGGAAATATTTCACCGAAAAAAAACTCCAAATACTGTTCATAACCACAAGTTTACTTTTAGACTCGTGAAGCTATTATTAAGTTCATTATGCGTTCCTCATTCCAGTCCGTGAAACCTGGAGCAGTTAGAAACTGAACAGACACGCACTCTCCAGTAAACAAGATGCATTAGTTATTAACTACTTTCCTTGTCGATAGTCCATCGCTTATAAAATAATTAGCTTTTTAGAACCAGATCACCTCTTTCTAGAGGCAATTATATATTAAATTTATGCTTCGCTACTTGTTACACCCGCATAAGCCTCTTCTGTTATTAAATATTACTCGAGAAATTAAAATATCAAGCCTTCAGTCCATAGCAACAGTGTGATGAAGCTATGATATATTTAAGGTGAAATTAAACAATGCAGAATGGATGGCGTCTTACTGGTATGTCTTAATTCAAGTTTCTACCTTACTAATGTAGATCTATAGGTTTGTATTTATGTGAAAAGGTACTCAAATTATCATGCGGTCTTTTCTTTTCCTTTTTTTTCTTTTTTAAATAGATCCCAATCCCATATCACGGCCCTCGAAGATTGGTGTCGTAACTGGAGGATTCAGATACATTCCAACAAATTCCATCAAATCACCTTTGCCCTTCGTCGTAAACCTACCGACTGCCCTACAGTTTCATTTAATAGTGTTACTCTTACCCTTGTCGAACAGATCCGCTACCTTGGACTACA
>NW_027113614.1:3725-5530 GCF_000696795.3 Halyomorpha halys | reverse complement strand
TTCAACTTCATTAAAGGACGTGTAAATAGTAGTTTGTCAGACTTCATGTTTTATTATATATTTTTTCATCAAATATTGCAGACTTCCACGTTTAGAGCGATAGACAATAGTCGTTATCACATAAAAATATATATATTTTTCTTTTAGGCAATCCACAGCGAAGGTGATGTTTGCCTGGTTATCTACATGTGGCCAACCTATACTAACCATGGTTGGGGAGAGGGGTCAAGTTTTTCATTTTGTGAACACACTTCACAATGATTTTTTAGCGTTTCCTTCAAATGGTAAATCATTTATCTAATGAGATTAATTGGTTATTTCAAAATTTTTATTATTTTTGGATGATAATATCAATAATGCTTACTGAAAAAATAATTACCCGGTATAGCTTATAGTATAATTGTACATCACATTCTAACTTGTTCATATTTGGATCATAAATTCCTCTACAGCTTTGAGTTTTCTCTTTACCTTGACACAACGTAATTTAACAAACAGATGAGTCGTATCTCATTGCTTTTTTACAATTATCAATAATAATAAAAAAAAGGCCAAATATTAATTTTTCTTTTTTATCATAAACAAAAGTCCACTGGGAAATTAAAACCTTTCGCGTTCCAATCCAAATTGTTCTATCAATTCATTAAACAACAAATATTATGTAAGCGAATTATCATTCAAGTTTTTCATTTTGTGAACCACCACTTAATGAAAAAAGTCAACGCCCCCAGGCCGGATTTGAACCAGCACCGCCCGCAGATCTTAGAACGAAAGAAGTAGGCCTAAACAACTGAACCACGAGCGGCCCATTAATATCTTAATGCATGAGAAAATACACAGAAATATAAATACGTAAGGCAGAAGTGTGGCACTGTGGTAAGGCACTATCCTACTAACTCCAAGGACCTGGGTTGGAATACGGCTGTTACACAATAGCCGTGAGTCAACTCTGTGGGTTTTGGAGTCCACCTGAGGTCCAATCAGCCTCGCAAAGGGGGGTAACATTAATAGGGGAAAAATCTGGGGGTTGATCGTGATCTTGAAAAAATCACCTCCTTGTATAACCGCTTTTCTGAAAACGGTGCTTCCTTGCAAAGTAATGAACCCTTCATGGGCCGTAGGGCTCACATTATTATTATTATAAATACTCAAGTTCTGTTCTAAGCCACGATTTTTATTTATTTTCTTTTAATTCAACATTAAAACAAATGTTGTAGGATCATTGCCTATGTATTAATGTGAATCTTGTATTTTATTTATTTCTCTTTTTAATAAAATAATCTTATTTATTAAACTTGCAATAATTTCAATTTAATAAGAAATTGCTACTGAACTTAAATAATAAATGTACACAGCATTTTCTGAATTAGGTAGATAATATACGACTTTTATTTAGTCCCCCTAGTACTTGCTCTCGGTATGTTTAGAATATTTTACTGCTGAAAAAAAGTTCAACTCCCTTCACACTATTATCTTGGCTACGATATTTAGCCAGTAAGTCCTTACACTTTTGGTTAGTGACCTTATAATAATCCAGAGAGTCATAAAATAGAAAATTTTAATTGGTTCAGCTTTTTAATATCTGTACATCAGGCGGAATTTGTCCATTTAAAAACAATTTAGCGTCATTATACATTTTATTTACTTTTGTTTTAGCCATAGGTTACAGGAGTGCGGTGGCACTGTGGTTAGGCACGATGCTGCGAACTCCAAAGACTCGGATCAGAATCCGGCTGGACATACAATTATTTACTGTTACACTGTAGCTATGAGTCAACCCTGTGAGTTATAGAGGACTCTTGAGG
>NW_027113614.1:0-1411 GCF_000696795.3 Halyomorpha halys | reverse complement strand
ATGTTCAGTATGTTTCCTTTTCTTTATGTTCCTAGGAATCAACCCCTTTCTTGCTTGCACTTCTAGATATATTGCAATATGGCTCAGGGCCAATTCATCATTTCTGATCCCTTCCTAGCTAGGGTATCTGCCATATCGCTTCCTTCAATTCCTTTCAATCAAGGTCTGTTTATTGCCTCTGGCTAATTCATTGTCTTTCCAGGCAATTCTCGACTAACTCTGACTTTATAGCATAGGGCATTATTGCCTTTAAAGCAGCCTGGCTTTCTGATATAAAATATATAAATAAGCAGCCTGCCTTTCTAATATAAAAATATATAAATATTTTTCCCTTTTGGATTGTTTTTAATGTTTTCTATTGGGTGTATTTCAGTTTGGAAGACAGTTGGGTATATTCCCATTGCTAGGGTCCCATTCTTTTACAATTTGGTCCAACAAACCCCAGCCCCTACTTTTCCTTCTTAGCTGATCCAACAGTTTACCAGACCAATGCCCCCTTCTCAAATTAAGGTCCTCCTCTCCTCTTCATTTCTTTGTCTAGCATACGTACTTTGAAGTTTTTTCAAAATGAAGTCTTTTGGGTAAATGGTCACATAGTAAACTCATCCATTCGTTACACTTAATCTTATTTAGGATCTTTAAGTGTCCTTGATAATTTCCTGGTTTATAATTCCAGTTACGTTCTATACTTAATCCATAGCTGCTGTGGGACATGTTATGATTGCTCCTGTCACACCTAGACACGCCATTCTTTGTACTTTTTCCAATTTTATTTGTGAGGTTTTTCCTCTGTTTTTGGCCACCAAATTGTCGATGAGTAGGTTTTTGTGGGTCTTGTGTATAACTATTCCGCCATTTCGGGTTTTATTCCCCATTTTTTCCAAATAAACGTTTACACGTCCATAGGGAAGGTCTAGCTTTTCCTATGACTCTGTTTATATGGTAATTCCACTTGAGTTTCTGATCTAGGATTACTCCTAAGTATTTTACCTCTTTAGTGGTGTTGACCTTTACATTCAAGCAAATACATTAAAAAATATAGCAATTATTTTTAACTCAGCACTTTTAACCCTTTAAGGGTTAAATGTAACTGTCCATCGAACCGCAGCCTTTGGTAGATCTTTCCTCATCCCTATGGAATTCTATTCCCTCCTACATTCATAGCTCTAATTCCCTTCCAACTTTCAAATCCCATATCTTCAACCACCTTCTGTCCGCCCAATTCCGGAAGAATAACAATTGAAAGTTTCAAAGGTACACTTCTAACACTTGTAAATATGTTTATTAGCAGAAATTGTACCTTTCCATTTAATACTTTTTTTTAATTGTATTTGATTTTTTATCATTCTTTTTCTCTCCTATTATTTATTATCAGAAGTTAGTGATCTTATGTTTTATGATATGACGTATA
>NW_027113613.1:11726-13054 GCF_000696795.3 Halyomorpha halys | reverse complement strand
TGTAATAAGGCCAATCTGGACATATGGAGTTGAGCTTTGGGGCTCCACTAAACCTTCGAATTCCTCTCGTATTCAATCCTTACAATCCAAAATCCTTCTTCCTTAATGTTCCCTATGTAACCGATCTAGCCCGAACCAGATATCTCTTCTTCCATTATAACTCCCTAACCACTCAAACCCTCTAGTTTCTAACCTCAACCTCTTCCATTCCTGACAATCCTCCGAGGCGCCTGAAAAGAAGATGGCCACGAGACCAGCTAATGTAAAATGTCATTAGAGTGCTACCAATGGGTAGTTGCTCTACACGCCTGTAACACTCCATTTTAACTAAGACCATATTTACTAAATGTATTAAGTAATATACAGTTGTAAATTTCAATAAAGTTATTTAAAATTTAGAAAAAGTAAATTATTAAAAATATAAAATAATATAGAGTAAAATAAAGCATATGAATAGGGTGCGTACAAAAATAAAATACTATAAAATATATTGCCTAATGAATTCAAATGTCTCTATCTGTACATCTATGCCTTCATTTGGATTAAGATGGATTCCAGCGTGTGATAGTATTTAAAATTACTGTGTAAGGTTCTTATGTAGTATAGGGACTCACTTAGTGGAGAATCATATTCAAGAAACCATTAAAAATACGTTGTAACACTTGCAGGAAGCACAGGTGGTGCTCCGCCGGAAATAACAAATGTTTTTACAACTAGAATGATTCTCCGACTGTTTAATTCTTGTAATCCACTTTTTTTAGAATGCCTTAATTTAATAAGAACCAATAATTATGTAATTACTATTATTTTTAATTACTCTAAATATACTTTCGACATTCCACAAACAACTAGCACTGCTTGCAACATATGTAAACGACACTACAATACTTTTCATGGAGGCCAACCCGTCTACAGCTTCTCGCAAAGTACAGACCCATTTAAATTTATTAGAAAATTGATTTTATACATGGCGTCTGAAAATCGAATCAGGTTACATTTTCACTTAAATGTTTAAACAGCCCTCAACTAACTCTTTACAATAGTCCGTTGCCTAAACAAAAGGAGACAAAATACTTAACATGTGAATATACGAAGAACAGAGAACTGGCCTGGAAAAATGACATTTTTGAAAAAAATTCTGAATCATCATGAAGAAATATTATCACTAGGGATAGGATTTTTATGTGCTAAAAAATCCGAAATATGTACATAAATATGTGCTAATAAATTGTCAAATAATAAAAAAAAAAATATGTATTTATAAATTTTGTATTATTCAACAATATAAATTAATAATTTTATAACTTAAAAAAAGTTACATAAATATG
>NW_027113613.1:7941-9156 GCF_000696795.3 Halyomorpha halys | reverse complement strand
AGCAGTTTCTTGTCGTTTCAGTCTTGTGTGTGGATTCCAAGTAAGTCTCTTGTCAAGATGGAGTCCTAAGTATCGAATCTGCTCAACAGGTGTTAGTGGGGTTAAAAAATTAAAAATACATTCTAAGCATAGACCAATGCCCAACCAGAATCAAATAAAAAATTCCAAAAATTGTAGAGGTTAGAGGGTAGTGATTATGGATAGCGAAGGATCCAGTATACAAACATAGTTTTTACTCTCATTCATTTTCTACAACGCAATTTCGAAACTACGTAGTACTGACTACTGAAGAACAGATTCGTAGAATGGTTAATGGAAGGAGTCTCTAATTATTTCCAGACTTTATGAACTGCGTTCTTCTTCGAGGGGGAAAGTGTGTGAAAAAAAGAATCCTCTCACACAGAGGACTCTTGCTGGAGAAAACATGGAAAAAAATTGGCTCGAAAATCCCAGCTCTCTCGCATGTCATGCAAAGGAACCGTTGGTTCACATCTGGATTAAACGGGATTTCAAGAGTGGCTTTAATCCCTCGGGCATGAATATGGAATGATCTGCAATATATATTTTTCTTTATTAAAAAAAAATCTTGAAGATTGACTGAGCTGAGGTAGTTTTTTGGATAGCTTCTATATTTTCTTCTTAATATCCTCCTATATAGATTAAAGTTAAAGTAACATTCTTTAACAATATTAGAATCTTCAAAATCAATTTACTTCAAATTTTCGATTAAATTCCAATTAAAATTGTTTATTTTATCCTTAAGAAGTGTTCCGGCAAATTTAATAAACGGAATATTTATAAATTTTTTTTTAATAAAAGAAATTTCATTGCATGAATACATAATATATCGCATTACTGCTTTTTATTTTTATTTTACATTAGACGTATTCCAAAGATATACGATATACTATGACAGTTATGTATGTAATGTGTCAGGAGCTGAACTATCGTCGCATGTACTGTCACCTATCATATTATACGTAGTTAGATATTACTGTCACGACAGTAAATGTTTTAATAATACGCAATATATACTAGGGGTATTCATGATCTCTGGTTTAACATTTTAAAGCGTGTTATTTGGAAAAACTCATGTTAAATCGAAAAAAATTGCCTTCTTTTACCGTGGTAAAACGAAATAACATTTAACATGGCTGAGAGTCTGTTACTTGGTCTGTTAAATGGAGAATGACGTCACACAATAGACCAGTTGAG
>NW_027113613.1:1577-2865 GCF_000696795.3 Halyomorpha halys | reverse complement strand
TGGAATTCACCCTCCTAGATCCTCTTCAGTGACCCGCCAAAAAAATTCAATATAATACGGCAATGTGAGATCAGACCATCATTCATAGTCACAGCAGTAGATCAGTCCATCAAGAACAACCAAATAGATACATTTTATGAGAATAAGACTAACACATAGATTAAAAGGAAAATATAATTAAAAAACCTGTTACAGGAAACACTTGAATGGATAAATAAGTTTAAAAAAACACACACAAAAAAAATAGTATTAATAAAATAAAATAATTTAATGAAAAATACGTTAAATACACACAATAGAGAGGTCAACATATTAAAATAATATGATGTTATGAGTTTATATGGATGGAGGAACTTAGCTATTATATTATATTATAGCCTAATAATTTTAGATGAAGATTTAATTTAATTTAAAGAACGTAAATTACTCAAAGGTACGGTTAAAGGATGTTCAATACTTACATAAGTGATGGGGATTGGAGTCATATTATTTTTAAATATGTAAACTAAACTATAAATCCGTATTACATTAAAATATTCATCTGTGAAGTTGACTAAAAATCAAGGAATTCATAATATTTTATGTTACTCTTAGATGTATGTTCTTATAGTGAAAGTAGTTTAAAAAAAATAAAAATTGTTAATTGATATATGCAGTATAGTTCTTGGAGGAAGGAATACAATGGAGGGGTTAGGCCGGTAAGAAAAGTGAAGTTAATAAGACAGATATCTTATGATGGACTAGATTCGTTGAAGAGGAGCAGAGAAAGAGTACTAGCCAAGCACTCTCTGGCTTCTATTTCAGGTGGGGTTACAATGGCGGACATTCTTATTGGCCTCAACCTAAGACTCCGTGGGCGTGACCTTTTTGGCTTCACTTTGGCTTTGAAGTCGAGTAGAGTTATGCCTCCCCTGTGAGGAAGCACAGAATAGTGCTTTTGATTCCAATGATAAACCTACTATAATTGGTTTTGACTTTAGCCTGACAAGCCTCTATGCTTAATGTTATTTTTTAAATTGGATTGCAATTCAATTAGAAAAAAATACATTAATATGCCATCTGACTGTTTCTTAAGTTAAATGCACAGATTTCAGTAATAAATATTATAACTAAAATTAGACAAAAATTAAAACTAAAGTTATACGATGTGGTTAATGTATGTAAGATAAAATGAGAATATCAAGTAAAAAGACCCCACTCATTCCTGTTGAACAGACCCGTTACTTAGGACTAAATCTCGACAAACGACTGACATGGAGTCCTCATACAAGACTGAAAAGACAGGAAA
>NW_027113613.1:0-822 GCF_000696795.3 Halyomorpha halys | reverse complement strand
CAACAGGTAAATATGTAGTATGTTTCATATACACTTGAAAATCTTGGGAAGGAACCACCCATTGGTGGTACTTCAAACATTAATTTAAACTAGAAGGTCCCGTGGCCATCTTCTTTTCAAACGCCTCGGAGGATTATCAGGGATTTTTAAGGTTGAAAGATTAAGAATTAATGGGTTAGGATGGTTAAGGAGTTTGGAGGAAAATATTAAAAATATATATATCAAACCAGTGCTTTTAAGTTACGTATAATTATGAGCCTTTTTCAGGCTTCTAGGAATGTGCCGCAAAGTATTTCGAGTACTCCAGCAGCCTGTTAAAGAAGAACAATAGGAAATATAAACAGGTGGGAGTGGCAGAAGACCCAGACCTCACCCCAAAGATGAACGGCTATGATATAGGTGTCGTTCCTGGAAGAAGGACACACCTTGCTGGAGGCGACAGAGAGGAACCAGAGCAAAGCCTCAGGTAGTCCCATCTAGTGTAAAGGAGCGGAAAGGACTTAGACAGGATTTATTGTTATTTTTTTTCTGCAGCATAGCAGTGAACTGTAACATTATACAATAAATGTATTTTATACTTATTGATAGTAATTATATATTATGTAATCATGGCAATTGAAGATTTTTTTTATTGACATTTACAACTGTATTTACATAAAAATACATCAAGTAATTTTTTTTTTAAATTATTTATTTAATGTAATTTACAACTGTACAAAATAATACAATAGGTAAATATGTGTTTCATATACACTTAAAAATCTTGGGGATTGGATAGAGGCGTTTTAATAAGAGTTTTTCTAGGATTTTGCCCATAATGGG
>NW_027113612.1:0-1669 GCF_000696795.3 Halyomorpha halys | reverse complement strand
TATTTCTAACCAGGGATCTTTTATATGTACTAATATTTTTATATTTTATTATTATAAATCAATTTTTTTTCTTTATGTTGGAGTAGGCCTCATGAATTCTAGGAAATTCCGACTCATTGCAATTCTTTTATCTCCTCATTTAGCCGATTCCCATATTCGCTAATGTCTTTGGATCAACGACGTGATATTTATGCCGCACAGTTTGATGTTTGTAACCCATTCTCTACAAATTCATGTTTCCTTTCCATGAATCTGATACAACTACACTATACTTGAATGTATTCTTCTTCTGATTACTTCTGGCTGTGTGTATTTTGATATAATAACAATACTACAGACAATAATTGATTTATTGGTATTATTATTATCTGCCACAAACTTGGGCAAAGAGTAATATTGCTGATGGTACATACCCATACCTAAAATAAAAAAGAGGAAAAAAATAAAATAAAAGTAAATAAATAAAATCTCCATACGACGTATACAGAAAGATAAATAAATATAATAAACATAATCGAACAATGTAAAATAAATTATATACAATATATAAAATCTCATCCTGAGGATCCTCGAGCTCACTCTATCTCCCTCACATGAGGGTTAGAGCAGGGCTCTTGGAAACCCTAGTGCAGCTCTTTCTCCGCCTCATTGGTAATGAGCCAGTGTAGTCTGAGTAAGTAATAATCATAATTAGTCATTTATTTACTCGTTTATGGGCAACCCCCGTACAACTAGAGTTAGCCTGTACTATACAAAACATTTATTTATGTAAAATACAAAACATAAATAATCAATTGTGGTAATTTTATAAAAATGATGAGTTAAAAATCGTTTATATAAACTAATAACAAACAATATACACAAGGTGGGCTATCTACATTCGTCAGAAAAAAAAACAATAAAACAAAACCATCACTTCAGTAAGAATAAAACAAAAACGCCACTTCAAGACTGGATTCTGATTTGTCCTTGATTAATTCATAAAAACATTCATTGGTTTCTCGACTAATCCCTTTGTTGATGAAGGCGTGTCCTACATTCCGTGTAACGATTCCGTAAATAAACTTACATCTATTTCCACAATTTTACTGTCTCCCCAATACCAGTTTGATTTTTTTTCCAATTTTCCAAATACACATTTAAAGAACATAATTATTCCAATCAACCGTTGTCGGATGAGACATTTCTTAATGTTTTAAAAAATATTTTATACTTCTTAATCGTTAATTGTTAATATCGTTTGAACATACCTTCATTTTTGGTAAAAGTTCTCAATCCTAAAACGACGCAGTTGCCTTTTATCTCATCATTAGCCACGCGAAAAATGCTTTTTAATGTATACATTCTGAGATTACTTTTTAAAATGAATATCAATAGTTTTCAATAATAAAACAATGAAAATATACTTTAATTTCTGATAAATTATTATTGATTGGAGAAGTTTGTTGGGGGGTGCGGTCAGCAAAGAACAACATAAATAAACAAAACCATATTAATTTATTTTATGCCGACGTTTCGACCTGAGTTTCAGGTCTTCATTAGGGGTTGTGGCGTAGAAGGTTGGCTTGCAACCGTTGAAACGTCGGCATAAAATAAATAAATATGGTTTTGTTTATTTATGTTGTTCTTTGCTGACCGCACCCCCCGACAAACTTCTCCAATCATTAAT
>NW_027113611.1:6986-7424 GCF_000696795.3 Halyomorpha halys | reverse complement strand
AGGATGTACTGACAAAACAGTAGTTAGTGAAATTATTTAGAGAAATCTAGATCTCAAAAGCTATTCAATGTACAGATGTCTATTAGCACTCAAATGAAAGCTAGTTTAATGTACTATAAAGTAGTTCATAATGTTTATCTTCGTAAGAGTTGTCATTTTCATGATATTCGGCAAAATGAATTCACAAAATCTTGATTTCTAGTTGCTCGGACAAAAGGTCTGAATTATAGAAAAATATATCTCTAAAAACTATAAGATCTACGTATGTCTACAAGTACTTAATTTTTTTTTAAATTATTTATTTAATGTAATTTACAACTGTACAAAATAATACAATAGGTATATATGTAGTATGTTTCATATACACTTAAAAATCTTGGGAAGGAACCACCCATTGGTGGTACTTCAAACATTAATTTAAATTAGAAGGTCCCGTGG
>NW_027113611.1:0-646 GCF_000696795.3 Halyomorpha halys | reverse complement strand
AAAAAAAACGCTTTGATAAGAAATTTGATAGCGAATAAGCTTTTAAAAAAGTGTGAAAA
Source organism: Halyomorpha halys (assembly GCF_000696795.3). Lineage (NCBI taxonomy): Eukaryota > Metazoa > Arthropoda > Insecta > Hemiptera > Pentatomidae > Halyomorpha > Halyomorpha halys. The sequence continues at coordinate 587 of NW_027113611.1, read as the reverse complement.
ATTAAGTGTCTGCTATGATAAAATTTTCGATAAAGCCACGTGAGGAAATGTTACTGACCCTACGTATATATTTTACGTTATTAACTTTTTTAATAAAGTATTTAAGCAATAAATCGTACAATTTCTATTTTCATCTTAAGATATAACTAAAAATGACGTAAAATATGTAAAGGTTTATATAAAAATGAATAAAGTAAATTAAATAAGAAGTACAGTGAAAATTATAAATAGACAAGAATCACAAAAAGATATTAACCAATTAGTGAATAGGGAAAAATCAAAAAAGAAATATAAAAATACTGTATACACTGAAAGATATTTTTTTAGTTGAAAATGTATTGATAGATTTATTTATTGATAGATATTACAATCTGCCACACAGTTGTGGGCAATAGGTAATAGTGATGAATGATCTCATACATACTAAAATAAAAAAAAATCTGAAACTCTCTGAAAATATATACAAACAAATGAATAAACAAGATGATAACAAAACTATCTGTATGAAAAATAAATAAATAAAATAACATATACAATATTTACACAATCGACCTGAGGATCCCTGAGCCCACTCTATCCCCCACGTG
>NW_027113610.1:397-1431 GCF_000696795.3 Halyomorpha halys | reverse complement strand
ATAATAGTTAAAATACGATATTGACTGTTTAACAGGAAAGAAACTAGGAACAATTGGGGTGGAAAGTAGGTGATGTAACTATGCTGTTAGAAATTTTATTAGCTCATAAATATTACAAGGCTACGAAACAAGTTGCCCAGAAAATCCGCTAGGAGCTCCTCTGCATTTAACACATAACATGGACTTTAAATTAGGCTGCTCGCAACCCTATACTTGTAATACTTACCATGTTAAAACTTTTTTAAGGAAAGTAAATTTTATTCTCTTTTTATGGAGAATAAAAAGTTACAATAACATTGCAATTTGAATAATCCTAATTGATGAGCCTAATATTAGCGAGGCATTCTATCATTTAAATTTCCACACTGTACGAGCGAGATTAATATCGTTGGCCCACTTAATGTTTTCCTGGGAGAAAGTTATCGGGCATTATCGTAGTCATTTAGCCATAAGCGTAGGAGGATAAATTAAACCTTAGAAAAAATTACTGACCCGTCTATTTTCAAATAACGCCTCAAAGTAAACAATCCCTCTGGCCCTCCCACGTTAATGATTAATTTTTAATAGGTTTGCAAAAATAAATTCAGATATTATTTCCTATTGTTCTTTTCTTTTTCTTCCAGAAGTTTTTTAAAATTTCACAAATTTCCCAAGTCCATTCTCCATTGATAATGTTTTTTGTTTCCACTTTTATGGTAAAACCTTCCTTGCTATGTTACATTGAGGTAGTCATTTTTATAATATTGACATTCTTTTCCTTTTAATAAATGGAATATGGTCCGGGTACCATCAAACTAAGCTCAAATAGTAATATTATGTACTATTTTTATTTGAGCCAACGTTTCGCCCCACGTTGCAGCGCTTCGTCAGGGCTAAAAAAGATAGAAACACTTAACATAAGTAAAAAAAAAAAATGTAAAATTACAAGAGTATACAATGAAACGTTAAATTAAATAAGAAAAATTAAAGGTTATTAAACAGCTTAAACAATTTATTATAGATACGTGAAGAGCTTACCAATTAAACCTCTCGAT
>NW_027113610.1:0-347 GCF_000696795.3 Halyomorpha halys | reverse complement strand
ATTTAACACAATATCATGAATACCTCTATTGTAAATGAGGATGGATACTTTTTTTGCTTCAGAATTTTTTTAATGATTAAATTTTTATTACGATTTCTAATCAATAGATATCCTTCAGAATATGGCTGAAATGGCCGAAACGTAAGAATTATAAGAAAATGAACATGTTGAGACTCTATGGATATTTTTAATTCTAAATGATAAACAAACTAGTCTCAATTAACAAAAACTACATTTAACTTTTAAAATCACAAAATATCCAAAACCTCATGAAATGGCTTCAAACATGCTATTTACTTATAAAATATAAGCAAAAGAAAAAAATGGACGTAATTCAGGGATAAATT
>NW_027113609.1:2430-3882 GCF_000696795.3 Halyomorpha halys | reverse complement strand
AAAAAAAAAAAATTGTTGAACTTATACAATCTATGAGACATAATAAACAAATTAGAATGAAGTAATCACTTGATTGATTAAAAACAAATAGAAGTTGTTTTAATGATAATTCACTTCAGTGCTTAAAAAATAAACAAATAAAACACATTGGAAATACTAAACTAAAATAAAATATATAATATGTGGTATTTGTTCTCACAAATCCTTGGCCTAAAGAAGAACTCATATTTATAAATATAGCCAGAAATATAAAAATACTTTGGCTTCAGAAGGTTACAAACTATATATTTTAAAACCACTGAAATCACTCTCCCCTCTTTCAATTTTTTTTTTTTTTTTCAAAATGTAATAAAACAAAAATTTTAAATTTTTGAAGAAGTAATAGACATATTTGAAATAATGAATGGATTACCTGTCCCTTTTCCTTGAGAGCGTTGGCAAGGTTGCAATAGGCGTCTGGGAAGTTTGGCTGCAGTTCGATAGCTCGCCTGTATGTGTCAATTGCCAGGTCGATGAGACTGTAACACATTTTTAAATAATGATGAGAAATAGGAATAAAGTAATAATGTTAACATTTATTTTAATTTTACCTTCAATATAATAATTGTTTATCTGTAATCTGTTATTAATTTATCTTTAGAGTTAAATGAGAAAGTACTCAGAAGATGAATCAGAAAGTTGTATCATACTGATTACACTGTTTTCTAAAAAAAAAAAAAAATATAGATCAACAACCCAGCTTCTTCAAGGATGTTGTGATACTTATTATTTTTTCTTTTAAACTTACAGATACTACAATACTTGTTGGTTTATTATTAATGTGAACCTTAAATGAAACATCTTAAATTAGAAGAAATATTTACTACTCGCTTCTACAACTTTAATGGCTTTCAGTTCAACAGAAAAGAAATAAAAAGATCTTTAAATTTATCTTGAAAAGTAATGTTTAACTTACTATTAAACCATTTAAAGAGAATGCTACCATTTTCTTTAAATTAACAAAAGAACTAATCAAAATAATATCAAATTATGTTTAATTAAACTAGTTGAAAGCTTAAGATGGAGATGAGATTACATCAGCAACTACTTTTTAAAACTGCAGAGAGTGTTAGAACAGGACAATACACGATAAAACTAGAGCTAATTTTAATTAAAACAATTTTTTTTAATTTTTGAAAAGTGCGTTAATATACTTTTCAAATTTATTTCTGTGGAGCATCACTTTATTTTATTATATTTATGCTTAAGCATGTAAAGAAAGAATATCTGTTAATTTCTAATCATAACTCGGCTATTGATTAATTAAATTTGAGATTGGGTAAGAGATGCAATTTAAAATTAATTTAGTAAATAGAAAACAAAAAATATCCAAACTATTCCTTGAATTATTGGAAAGGGCTCAACACACTTGTATTATTAACTATAAGTATCAATAATTTCAATTTATTTCAC
>NW_027113609.1:0-865 GCF_000696795.3 Halyomorpha halys | reverse complement strand
ACTCAAACAATTCCTAAAATTCCGTAATTCCATTCCTCAAAACACCCGTCAGCTCCTAGTATCCTCTCTCGTCTTCCCCCACTTCGACTACGGATCCTTGGTGTATGGAAGGCTATCTGCAGGACTTGAGTTGAGACTGAAGAAGAATTCATGAATTGCTTTGTAAGATTTATCTTTGGGTTCCCTAGGCGCTCTCAAGTCTCCCTCTGGTATTCGCCCATAATTAAACGAATATTAACGTCGTTTCAAAGTTTAAAGTGAGAAAGTGTGTGAATCAACAATAGAACAACTTCGTAGCTTATAGCTTTGTCATCCTCCTTCGTATATCCGGTAGGGCACATAAGACATAAAAAGTGGCAGCTAACGCGGTTTTTGTTTTAAATTCTGAAATCCTGATTCGGAGAATAATATCACACAGTTTGTTACACACATATATAAATATAATACACCAACATACTCACATGACATGTGATTTATGATTTCAATTAGCTTTTTTTTCTGTAATATTTAATCAAATTCATGGACAATGTACTAAACTATTCAGATAGAATTATTAAAACATTTAATCGAACTACACTGTTTGTCCGCTAGCAGAATGTTGATTACAGAAGGGATGAGGATTTGTTTTAACAGCAAAAAGGGCAGTAGGCCAAATAACATGGGGAATCCACCGCTAAATGAATGGGCTTTTCCAATACTACAGGCAGTTGGTTTTTACAGGGTTTATAAACAATAAAAGATACAGAAACCATTTCAAGTACTTTATATATCTATTTTATGTATGTATATATATTAGCACCCAAATTGAAGCTCGATAAATGTACTATAAAGTATTTTCTGATAATGATCTTCCATTGTTGCAATT
>NW_027113608.1:0-1627 GCF_000696795.3 Halyomorpha halys | reverse complement strand
ATATATAGGCTCAAGGAGCCAAATAAATGAATATATGAAGTGATCTTGTGTGTCTCATTACTAGTCCCTTTTTAAATATAGCCTTCATCAGGGCTAAGAACAAAGAACAAGATAACAACCAATGAATACAAAATAAAATATAAAACAGAATGACATAAAGTAAATAACTATACAGAATCAAATTAATAAAATTAAAGTGATGAAAGAAGTAGAAAACAAAATGTACATATAGGTAATTAAATAAGTAAGAAAAATAACATAATTAAGGAAATAAAGTAAAAAATTGAAGTTATATAATGCAAAGGGATATGAATATTTTAGTTTATTAATAATAAAAAGTTATATATAATAATTAATTATGGAAAGAAAAAATAAAGAAATAAAAAATTCTTGTTCTGCTATACCTAACTTTTGTATTGCTTTTAGACATCACAACACACTATCTAATATTTATACAAAACTAAAAGACTCTATCCCTCTTCTACATTGATCACATATCGTATACTCCATCTCTTGCTTTCGGAACATTCCTTTTTTTAATTCTGAGTCTAGCCATTCACGGCACGGAACTCACTTGGCTCTCCAATTTCATGCTAATAAGTGTGTTTTAAGTTCTACTATATTTTTTTTCTATCTTTATTTTACCCTCCCCTCCTTCTCCATTCTTTTCTTAATTTTCCTTACTCATGTTATTAGTTATGTTCACCATATATTGTTATTGTTATGTTTTCAATTTTTCTATTCACTTCTTTTGTCTACCTTAACTTCATATTTTGTTTCTTTGTCTAATATTATAGTTACATATTTCATCAGTTACATATATTTTTTTTCTCTCAATTTTATTTTTTCTTTCCATAATTTTAATTTTCAATTATCAATAAATTAAAATATTAATATTCCTTTGCATTATATAACTTCAATTTTTTATTTAATTTCCTTAATTATGTTCTTTTTACTTATTCAATTACCTGTATATACATTTTATTTTCCACTTCTTTCATCACTTTAATTTTATTAATTTCATTCTGTACGATTATTTGCTTTATATTATTCAGTTTATATTTTATTTTTTATATTCATTGGTTGTTATCTTATTCTTTGTTCTTAGCCCTGATGAAGGCTAGAAATTCTGGCCAAAACGTTGGCACAATTAAATAAGTTATTTCAACTTATTTACGTTATATTTTGATGTGAGCAATCCTCCCCTTTCCACTTCGGTCTACCCCTCAGTCATTTGAACATCGGTTCAGTGTTTATTAACTGATAATGTTTTATAACTTCAAATGTAACAAAAATTATACTCTGCAACAATACATTTTCATGGCATTTTGCTTTTTGAAATAACAGATTGAAGATGAAAAATTTACAACTGCACGGATGTCTATTGTTTCTAAAATAGAAGTTAACTTAGGCTATCTTATATTATGAATCACAATAGCTATTACCATGTTAGGAATAACAAATTTTTTGCTAATCAAAAATGATGGTTCATATAGTTACTCAACTGTATCTCTGATAGAAGGACTAATGAATTCTTTTGTTGTGATTTCCATGTTCAGCTGGCAAAAATAAATTAATATCACATAATTTTGAACAGAAAAGATTTATTTTGTTGTTAAGTATTATA
>NW_027113607.1:390648-391884 GCF_000696795.3 Halyomorpha halys | reverse complement strand
TTCAAATCTCCCGCCATGTGTGACGTCATCAAAATGCTGGCTTCTGATTGGCTGCCCAAATCGACGCCCCAGCTCCCCCATTTTCTCTCTACTGTCAGTGTATGGAAGGTTATAAATAGTTTGTTTATATGATAGTTGATAGTGTAAGTTAATCTAAAAGTTGTGAAAAAATAGGTAACTAGACATAAGATTAGGTAAGCTTATTAATCATTAACATGGTTCCTTATTAATTTACTGCTTATAGGGTGATTTGACTTGTAATTAATAATCTGGGCTGAATATCTTGCAAAACTTTTTAAATTAATTAAAACATTAAACAATTAATTGTTAGATTGTCCTTGAGGATGACCGCATTGGCCGAAACGTTAGACTAAGAGTGTTGAGACTTAACAAGGATACCATTTGATTTATTTAATAAATAAATACCAGTCTCAAGAAATTAAAATATATATATATATATATATAAATTAATACCTAGTTAGTAACCGTTTAAGGACAGCGAGAAATGGTTTTCCATGTTATGTTTAGTGTATAGTACTATACCTCAGTTTCGCAAAATTTGAAAATAAGTTCCTTATTTTGTTTAGTGTACGATAGCTAACAACTAACTGATAACAAATGAAAATAGCTGAAAAATAAATATAAAAATAAGGAAAATAAAAATAAAATAAGAAAGAAATAGGAAACATACCTTTCTGAATGAAGGAAAGTACAAGAATGAGGTTAAGACGGACTCGAGGTAACAATAGAGATGGGGAGTGGGTGAATTGGCGGTTAACAAATACTTTACATTTCAAAGCAAAAATATATAAAATAATGTTAAAGTGAAAATAATATCAGGAAATATAAGAATAAATTAAATTTAGACAGCGACCAAATATATAATATACAATAATACAATAAAATTAAAAGAATGCTAAAGATTATAATATAGTGAAGAAAAGAAAATATTCAAAATTAAATAGAGGTACAAAGGTATTGTAAATATATATAATAAAGTTATTCCTTTATAATTAATATTTTGATAATGAATAGTATATATTGTACAATGTAATACAATAATGTTCTAAAAATTAAACATTGAATGTCAATGTCTAAATTATGACACTCCTAAGTATATGACAATAACTCCGAAGGTTTCAATCAGTTGTTGTGATAAAAGTTTTAAGGAATAGTGTCTGATGATAAATGATTTTGATTTTGTTTTAAGTGAATATTTGACTAATTAGAAATTGA
>NW_027113607.1:383373-390393 GCF_000696795.3 Halyomorpha halys | reverse complement strand
AATATATAATAAATTTATTACTTTATAATTAATATTTTCATAATGAATAGTATATATTATACAATGTAATACAATAATGTTCTAAAAATTAAATATTGAATGTCAATGTCTATATTATGACATTCTTAAGTATAAGGCAATAACTCCGACGGTTTCAATCAGTGCAATAATGTATGATAGCTATAACTAAGATCATGATGTTATTACTAATTCTAATAGCTCTGATGATTAACCATTCTGATTTGATGAGTTAATATTGCTAAGTCGGTGTGATGATTGCTTCCAGCTGAGCGCTTATTCCGATAATAGAGTGCGTTCTCATTTCCTTCTATATTTTCTCATGTACTGCACATATCTTCTATACCTCTTTTATAATATCTTATTTTATTTAAAAATTAAACTTTAAATTCTGTATGAAATACAGAGCTAAACAAAATATATTTAATAAAATGTAACTTTCGCGTTTCTTTGAATTGCGCAATGGTATTATTCATCGGCACAGCCTAAGTAAGGAATAAATTTTAATATATTTATTTCCTGAAAAATAAACATTTTAAATTGATATGATAATCTAGCTTAATTAGGGAAACGTCTGTAGAAAATCCAAAACTTGTTGCTCTCTGGCATTAAGCCCATATCTTAAGACTTAAATAATACTTTATTGATTCTGGGACGAGTCCCTTTATAATTATACAGAGAAATCAACAAATGAGGGCTGAGGAGCCTCAGAGATACTTAAACAAAAAATGCAAAGAAATATAAACAGTCATTACAAAAAATAATTATAAGTTACTTTCTCACTTTTCTCTCAAAAAGAGAAAAGAAAACGATGTAAAAATAATTAATAATGATATGATAGTTTAATTTACAATTTTATGGGGTCTGAATGGATAAGAAATAATTAACAGGCGGGATTTGAAGGTAGGGAGGGTATAGGAGCGACGAATGTTGGAAGGGATGGAGTTCCATAAGGATGAAGCTCGGATAATGAACGATCTATCAAAGGTAGCGGTTCGGTGAGGCCTTGTGTATAAATCTGAAGATCGGGAACGGGTATTGCGGGAACGAATAGAGGATTTGAATAGAAGGAACTCGGAGATGTATGAAGGACGGGGGATTGGATGCCTTGGAAGATGAAGGATGCCAGGAAATACTTACGACGGTAAGAAGTATAAAGCCACTTCAACTCTGCATAAAAACGGGAAACAGAGGCGTCCCTCGAGATCCCCAAAGACGCCCCTAAATACTGTACTGCAATAGTCAAAGTGGGGAAATATTAGAAAAGTGACTAGGAGCCTACGAGTTCCAAATGGAAAAAGGTGGTGGAGGTAATTTAAACGTTTTAAAGTTGAAAATGTACGGTGGGAGATATTGGATACATGCTTAACAGGTCTATAATTGAAAAAAGATAATTGTACATATCTCAATAAAATCGTATACTTTATCTAGTCTAGACATATAGGACATAAATAATATAAAATACTTCTGATTTAAGCTATTTCAAAGATGATTCCTATAACCTGAGTACAATCATGCACTTACTGGAACTCATTTAGAAACCAATTTACGAGACATCCAAAGAAGCACAAAGCTTTTACCGTTCCAATTAAATACATGATGACCCACAACACAATTCAACAATATGTAGATGACAGAATACACAAGACATTTCATGTTATACTTTGTAATAGAGTGAGAAACCTATCTAAGCCATGATCACGATCTCTTTAACAAAATTTCTGATAAAAAAATACAGGATAAAAAAATTGGACAAGCGCTCTTGTATAAAAAAACAAAAAAAAATGCTAGATGGTGTTTGAACCATTGGTTTCAATTTACTATATCGTTGTATAATTTAGAATATACTCTGACTGTCTTATAATTAATTTATTAATTAAAATAATAGAATATGATGTAATCAATTAAATAAAATAAAATGAGGGTATAAATCATAAATTTATTGTCAGGTGAAATTAAAAATGTGCTTGAAAACGATAGTAAATCAGCCTAATTAAGTCAGTCTAATTATAGCATCGAAAATTATTATATAAAAAAATGGCTTTGCATAAACCTTTGTTTTCCCGACAACGAAAAAATCATAGCTAACATGAAATAATTATAAGAATTAGTGAATATCAACTAGACATTACGACATCAAGATGATTTTTTTTGTGAGAATTATGATTCTAAGTAAAAAAGAAGATGTTTAATATCTAAATTGAAAGGAACTTAAAAAATAACGCATATTTTAGTTTTAAGGCCAATACGGAAATACGGAGTTGAGCTTTAGGGCTCCAATAAACCTTCGAATTCCTCTCGTATCCAATTATTGCAGTCAAAAATCCTTCGTAAAATCATAAATGTTCCTTATTTTGTCACAAACAAAATCATACATAAAGACCTTAATGTTCCCTATGTAACCGATCTAGCCCGAACCAGATATCACTTCTTCCATTATAAATTCCCAAACCACCCAAACCCACTAGTTTCTAACTTTGCTTCCTCTTCTATTCCTGACAATCCTCCGAGGCGCCTGAAAAGAAGATGGTCACGAGACCTGCTAATGTAAAACGTCATTAGAGTGCTGCCAATTGGTAGTTTCTCTACACGCCTGTAATACTCCAATTTAACTGAGATCAGATTTACTACATGTATTATAATGTACAGTTGTAAATAGAAATAAATAAATATTTTAAAAAAATATATTTTAGTTTATTTTGAATTTTTTTCGCCTCCACACCATAGGGTCATTGGCGACAAGGAGTCGTTTTATCTTCTGTTACACAGGGTGTTTCAGGTTTAAATGTCCAAACTTAAAATATGAATTAAGGATCTCAAAACAAAAAAAAAAAAAATTCTGCACTTAATATTTACATGTGTTACCAACAGACGATAACATGCTGACTACGACGTATACCGACGACAATATTAACATCAAGAGAAACACAGACCCTTTACTGGCCACACGAACACTAGTTAGTAGTAGTTTCACACAGTTTAACACTATATGGACTTTTCAATTACAATTTTTAAGACAGACAGCGAACTCACCACACTACGTTTCAAACGTGACCATTCACATCGATTCATTCCGACTGTAACGAAGCACACTTATATGATTAATAAACGGTTTCACAACACTTTACATGGATATTACAATAAATATGTACGATAGATGACAAAAAAAAGACATCTCTGACGTGATTCGGTGTAGGCTGAAGAGAAGTTGGACAAAGGACCTACTAGTGTAAACAAATAATTTACTTGTACGTCAATAGGATGTTGTTTCCCTTATTTAAACCAATGCCATGCCTGAATAGTACAGTTCATTAGCTAATTGTAACAGGTGCAAATAAAATATTGTATAGGAAAAAAAGTTCCAAAAAAAAAAGCCCGTTTACGATTTGTTCAATTGTTTATATTTTCTTTGTGAAGGAGTTTCAACAAATATTAATTTATTTATTATAATTGAAATAATTACTAATAATGAAGATCATTAGAATTGAATTTCTCCTAATAAAACCGTTAGCGAACAAACTTTCATAGGAAATTAGTTTCTTGTTTTAAGATCTATGATTCATTTCCTCTTATTTATAAGATATCAATAACCCATTCGTTGTAGATTTAGCCCGAAATTGATATACCTCTTTTCATTCCAAAATCCTTACCCACATAAACCCATTAGTTCTTAATCTCTCATCTTAAAACAACACCTAAAAATCCTCCGAGGCGTCTGAAAATAAGATGGTCATGGGACCATTTGATTCAAAGCAATGATTGAAATATGGTTCCTTCTCAAGGTTATCATGTATTCTGAAACTTTCATCACATTTACTTATTTAATTATTTTTTTACAGTTAATTTTATTACAGTAAATTTCAATAAATAAATGTAAAGATTTTTTCAGTTTGGGCACTACAATAAGAGCTAATTAAGAAATTTAATTAAGCCTTAACAGAGATGATGAGGGAAAAAATATAATATAAAAAATTGCTTTAAACAAATAAATATCATCGAATGATGGAAAGAAGTATATGGCTTGGAAAAATAAAAAGACGTCGTAAACACAGAATGCAGACTGCACAATCTCATTCCATGTGCACTACTACAACAGCGTTTCCTCAGGCATGTCATACCATTTTACTTTATAGTGTTTCAAGACCCAGGTATGTTAACTAAACCTGGAAAACACGACTTTGTTATAATTAATTAAGAAACAGAAATAGAGATACTTAGAACTGAGAAACAAGTCAACGTGAAATCTACTCCCACTACAGTGCTTGAACAAATAACATAGAGTGTTTACTTCCAGTCGTGTAAGAGTTTTAGAGAAGAGCATAGGTCTCTATAAAAAAAACTATAAGATAAATTAGATAATTAATTAAAATAAACACTTCATGTTAAGTTTATCACAAAAAGATATTATTTTTCGGCGAGGTCTTATTGAAAGGACTATAGTATAAGTTTTAGGAACGATTTAATAAAAATTAAATAATAATATAAACCATAAAGGGTTTTTGTTCGGTATTTTATAACTTTTTTGTATTTCTTTATCAAATTATTGAACTGGTCAGTATCACCCATAACCAACTACCACAAGGTTCATCACTGAAGGTTTAAATTCGTCATTGAAGAAGCTGAAAGTGTTTCAGGCACCAGAATCCACGAGACGCTGATATACCATAAAATAAATTTCCCGCAACAGCGAACTCGAACCTAGATAAAGTTCTCATAGTAATTATTTTTTAAAGGAATAATTAATTAATTTTTAAAGGAAGTTCTAAAAAAATAATTAAATACACATGACACATTTTCTTTCAGAAACATTTTGAACCAAAATATCTTAAGTGAACATAAATAATTTACAAAACGGGACTAGGAAGAAAAATATTTTAAAATTAATTGAAAAATATTAATTTTAAAAGAATGAAATGTTGTTAAAAATTTTTAAAAATCAACAATAATTGAGTAGTATTATATCAAATGTTAGTAAAGTGCAACTTTTATATAACGGACACCAATGGAGAAGATGATTCTGTCCATAATACGGAGGTGTTCGATAAGAAGGTGTAATTATAAAAATAATAAAATTATGCAAAAAATATTATGAGCTAACGTTTCGCCCCACGTTACAGGGCTTTATCAGAGCTAAAAAAACCACAAACACTTAAATAATGTAAAAATAAATGAAAAATTAAAAATATATACACTGAAACTTAAAATTAAATAATAAAAGTTTTTAGACAATTAATGAAAACAGAAATAATAACAGATAAAAAAAAGGAGAAATATAAAATACAGCAACCACTAAAAAATGAAACAAGGGGAATAGGAGTAAAATCAAGAATAAAGGAAGATAATAAACAAGACAGGAAACATACCGTTCAGACTAGAAGTCAATGGGAAATTGAATGGTTGACAGGAAGTAAAAGAGAAGTAGTGTGGGTTGAGGATTAAAAATACCGTATATTCAAAAAATTACATTTGAAAATAATTTTAAAGTAAACAGTATTAAAAAATTAAAGAAAATATTAAAAATAGGCAAACATTTAATGATAATATACATGATGGGGAGGGAGAAGTTATTTAAAAAAATATATATATTAATACACACGGATAAAATATACAAAATAAATAAAGTTAAAACAATGGATACAATAAATATAATATGATGAAGAAAAAAAGATCTTCCAATAATACAATAATGCAAATATTAGGATATGTGCGTATTAGGATATGGATCTTATTTTTAACAACATACATAGTTATTTAAAATACGGAATGAAAATTTAATAGGTTTAATATAAATTTTCGTATGTATTTAGGGGAAAAATATTATGTGCTTAAATACTATTTCTCAAAATGTAATACATATATCAAATTTAGTTCTGGAACCGTTCTCGTGTTCGTATTTTTTTTTAGCTTCTTTCCGTTGAAGAGAAGTTAAAAATGATGAAAACAATAAGTTTTTTAATATTTTTATTTTTTTAGTGGATGTATTTTACTTTTGATAATTGAGGAGCAATCCATCGAAATTCAATCTATCCTTATTTAAAAATTATTATGGGACATCTCATTTAGCCGAAGTTCGTTGTATATAACATTTTTTTGTTTACATTAAATTTGAGGATAGGTTTAAAACGAAAATTTTGGCACAGAGCCAATATCCTTTGAATTAAATCAATTGGATCAAATGAAACTAAACAAAATCGATTAAATTGAATCGAAACGAATCTGACCGAAGTGATAGATTCGATTGATGACACATAACTTTTTAAGTAGGGCACTGTCATAATAGTTGAAATACATTTAACAATAGTTTTATTTTTTTGAGAATAATACTACAAATAAATTTATAATATAAAGCTTCTAAGACCGTTAAAAGAATTTAATTAACTTCAAATAAAATTATATAATTTATATTTTAGAAACATTTAATTTTGTTTTTTCAGTGATTCAAGCAACAACTCATAGTAAAAGGGAACAGATTACAAGGAACGTATTTTGGAATCCATTTGCTTTGAATAAAAAAAAAATTAATTTTTTATACCGGGATACCCTAAAATAAATTGTATTCAAACAGCCTCATAAAAAAAACTATAATAATTCCTGAAAATATTAAAAATATTTGAATAATTGACTAAAAAAGTGATTACCTGTTCACCTCTCTTCAACTCGTGAAAATTGAAGTTGGTCGAAAACACTTTACTACCACTTCATTCTACCTACTCGACATTTACTAATTTTTTTCCAGCACTTATTTTAAGTGCTTGCAATCTTCCTAGTGGTTTGCTTTGCAATAATATTTTACCACTCTGCTCCAAAGACCGTGTAATAATTAAATAGCGAAGCGATAATAAAAGAAACAAACATATATTGAAGTAAAAATAACAATCACTGCTGATTCGAATTGATAAATATATTAACATATTTAAAATAATTTTTTTTTTATTTTATTCACTATGGAAACATAGATTTTTTTTATTGTTGCTATGTAAGATGCTAGTTGTAAATCAATAA
>NW_027113607.1:363864-382633 GCF_000696795.3 Halyomorpha halys | reverse complement strand
CTAATATAATTTAACAAGTAGATTTGAACGTATATTTTCATAGCATTGAAATATTGTTGAACAAACTTAACTTTACAATGTTTTATTATTATTATTATTAGTATTATTATTAAAATAAAACTGTGTCTTCACCCTTTGATTGCCTCGTGACATTATAAGGTGTTGATATGAGTCCAGCTAAGGTGGTATAGTCTATCTATAACCTATGGCTACGCCATGGACTTTACAAACATATTAGCGACTATCATAACCTACGCTGTAAAGTGTTCTTATCTAGAACTAAAGATTCTCATAACATTTTAGTAGCCATTTTGCTTACGACCACAAGGTATATAGTAAAGATTTATTTTTAGACTATCGTTTGATACACATACACTGTAAATATATAAATATTCGACCTTCTAGTAAAAATATGAAATAGGATTTTGTTTTCCCTTGTGAGCATCGTATTTTACTGCACTATAGAATATAAATTTTATGAGTAATACATCATCATAAGGAACTTCCACAAAGGAAACATATATATATATCATAGAAACATCCTTTAAATTTTCCTTTTAGATAAATTTTATTTTTATTCCTAAAATAAAGATTTGAACTCAGCATTGACTTGTTCTTATCAAAAGTTTAGATAAAACCTTTGATTTAATTTGGATGAATCGGTATTATTTAGGAAAATAATCCTTGTAGAATTAAAATATTTTTTCATTTAAAAATTTTAAGAAAAGTCTGGTGCGATGCGCGTACTATACAACTCTCTTTTTCTTACCTACTTAGGTCCCCAAGTTATTTGCTGATTTGAGAGCTCCTGTTAAAGTTTTCAATATTTTTGTGATTTACGAAAAAAAAAATCTAATGAACAAAAAAAAAATCTGAAATTATAATTTTTTTTGTTAATTTTTCTGTTTTTATAAAACCTAAAAAATAAAGAATATAAATAACGATTGTAATTTTTTTTTCCTGCCAAGAATACAACGGTTAAACAAAAGATATCGAAGAACTAATACAATTAAAGATCTGCGGTCTTGGATAGTTAGTTTAGTGTAGCTATACATAAAATTCTTTTATATTTTATATTTTTCCATTGTTTATTATTACTAAGAATAAGAACTTATATTGTTTATTAAAGAGGAATGATCATTGGAGGAACATTTTTTGGAAAATCGGAATTTAAGCCCAATTAAACTATTTTAATAACGATAAGACCTATTTTGTTTTAAATATCTCCTTATTTCTTATGGATTCACTCAAATCAAAATCGTTTGAAATGTTTTGGGGTAAACGTAAAAAATCTATTGCATAGAGTGGCACTTTCGATCGGTGGATAATAAAGTAGATTTGGGTTTAGAGGGGTCATCGGACAGATGAATGTAGAGAACAATCGGTGGTATCGGCAGCGAACCTTCGGGTTGCTAAGGTTTTATTATTATTTTTCAGAATCATTGATTGAATGATTATCAGTGCTGAACTCTTGAGATGTAGGTGAGAGAGTTGGGCAAGTTCCTGAGGTCTTGATACACTGAGATCTAGGTGGGAGAGTTGCGTTGTTGATGTCGGCATCGAACCTCTATGTTTATTATTAATATAAATCAAAGTTAATATTTTCAATTTATGTAAATCATTCCATTAGTTAAAAAAACATAATGAGCCGTCCAATAGCCGAAGTTATACAAAAAATTAATAAATATAAGTTAATATTTCTTTAATCTACACTAAAAATATGATTTGGAAGGAGATGGTCCGTGTGTGATTAGGAAAAACCATTAGGAAATAGTTTAAGTTATATAAATTAAACCATTTGTTAATTATTTTTCTGACTGTAACTCAGACCATCTCTTTCCAATAAAAAAAAAAAATTAATTAACTAAGCAATCTAAAACATAAAGGATAAAGCAAGAAATAAAAAAATAATATTAACATTCCATTAAAATCTAATAAAGTAAAGAAATATTTAGCAAAAAGAAAAAAATATTTGCTGTCATTGAGTGAAGCATAAAATTAATCTTTAATTAAAAAAAAATCTGCAATTATAATGCTTCTAAACACCTTTTTATTTGTTAGCACTTTAGAATTTTAATGCCCTAAACAGAGCTGCAGAACTTTCGTAGAGTAATTATTATTTCTTAATCAAAAACTTAAGTAAATTTTATGTAGTATTCTTTTTAGCTATTATATATAATAATTTATCTCTTCCGGTATATAAAAATCCTTTGTACCCACATAATTTTCTTCAGCCACTGTATAAAATATGTACGTACATATAGATTAAGGAACACTATTTTCTAATTTATAATCTAATCATTGTAAGTGTTCAATTTATGTTTTTGAAACATTCACTTATAACGAGTATTGGTTGTAACATCAAAAATGACACGAATGGCTTATAACACCAAAAATAATAGATGTAAATCCTACATGTATGCTATAAGATAAATACAATATAATAGCTCAAAACATCTATTTCAATAATAAGAGTAACACACTAAGAAAGGCTGTGTAAAAATAAGAGATTTTAGTACCACCATGATTTAGCTATTAAAAAAAAATAATAAGAAGAAACAATGCGTGTTGCTCAAATTATCCTGTTTGTAACAATTTCCAAATTTCTATAGAACAAAAAATGTTAGACTCTTATTTTGTTTTAATTAAGATTTTTTTTGTCTTAAATTCAACATTATTCAACAATATCATTGAATCCAAACTTATCATATTATTTATGGAATGGTTTAATTTATATGACTAAATTAAAAAAAAATTGTAACACAATATTATTATGAATGCAGTAATATTCATATGATTGATATAATGCATGTAATTTAAGGAAGTTGTAAATTATAGCTCATTAAGATTGTTAACAGTAGTAATTTATAATTTGGGTGAAAAATGTGTGAAATGCATGTATAATACATGGAAAATGTTTGAATAATTCAAATAATATAATAATAAATGATATAATACAATCATTTTGATATGTAGATTTATGTTTTATTGTAAAGAAAAAATGGACAATGTAATCTATAACATTACTGAGCGGTAATTATTCAAAAAAATTATGAGACGACGACATGTAATAAACGACATTATGAATTTGTGTATGTGTGAGAGATATATTTTTCATATCTATATTAAATTAAAAAAAGACTTTGCAAGACCCCTTGAAAAAAATAATATTTAAAAAAAATCGATAGAAAATAATTGTTAGGCTATAATGGATAGATTGCAAAAACATAAACTGAAGTCTCTCAAACACTAGTAAATAACTAACTAATCATTTAAAGTTTCAGAAACAAAAAGATAAAATCACATTAATGCAGACTAAATGTGACATATCTCATATCAAGAAATCTCTACACATGTGAACAAACACGAACAACAACAAAACTGTAATAATTACACTAAATATGGGTTGTTATATACATACACACGCACACATATATCATTGGGTGGGTTTCTCTTAGTAAATACATTATAATACAAAGAAATTGTAAAAAAGAGTTTAATAGTGATTTGGTAGATCTTAATTAACCTACTCACCCTCCCCCCCCCTTCCAATCTTTTCCACAAATTTTCATTCCATTCTCATCTGTTCTGTTTTTGTTTTTTAGTACAAAAATATATATTATGAATATGCTTCCAAAAATAAATAAATAAATAAATTATTATACCATGAATTTTGTTTTAAAAATTAAGTTTTTCTATATGAACAATGAATTTTTTTTTCAAATTAAATAAATCACGTACATTTAACTAATTTTTATTTCAAAGGATTCTATTTTATTTTCAACCATAATGTAATTAACTTTTAACCCCTAATGCAACAGGTAGGTCTGTCAGATCCAGTTACAATTATTCACATACTTTTTACATCAAACCAAATACCCATTTATATTTAAATGGATTACACAACCCAATAAAGAAAATGATAATAATAGCTACAAAAATTAATGAGCTTAGAGCAGCAAAATTAAGACTAATGAATATCATTATGGGTCCCTATAAGACCACCTGTCGCATTGAGAGTCAAATAAAGAAACACAGTAGAGTATAGAGTTTTTATTCAAAGTGTAATAATAATGATTATTATTTCAGGGCATTGAACTGACAAGATAATTATTCATTTTATTATTTTTTTTAAAGAAAAATTCTTGCAGTGCCTGTTTCCCTTGCAGATACCTGTCTACTCCCTAGATTTATTCATCTAACTTAA
Organism: Halyomorpha halys; assembly: GCF_000696795.3. Classification (NCBI taxonomy): domain Eukaryota; kingdom Metazoa; phylum Arthropoda; class Insecta; order Hemiptera; family Pentatomidae; genus Halyomorpha; species Halyomorpha halys. The sequence continues at coordinate 378,426 of NW_027113607.1, read as the reverse complement.
TATATATGAGTATATTTCATATATAGACTAGGGAAAATGATTAGTTAAGAGAAACTCATGTACAAGAGAAAAAAAATTCACAAAATAAACTTAACATTTGACCAATAAATTCATAATAACTAGACATTTGAAGAGTTTTGCTGTATAAAAGTCATTGAATAATTTGTTAATTTAAAGTTATCAGTAAAAGTTTATCCCTGATTAGGCTAACATTTCTAATATTTCTTCGTTTGACTCTCAGTGCGAAAGGTGGTCTTAAATTCATTTGTTTTTTTTGCATTTGAAAGGGAAATACACCACAATTCTGTCTAACACTCATCAATCAGTTTCTATAAATATTTAAATGAAGAATTCAAGTTGTAAAAAACCTAATGCCTAAGTACTAAGCAAATATGTAAAAGACTGTTATTGGGCTGAAACCTTCATTATAGTTAGTAACAGTAAAAATAATTAATAAATAAATATAATTTATAAATTCAAGCAATAAGCTTTACTATTAGTGTATTTTCAATCTATTAAACTAATAATTCCATAGTTAAAAGGTTCAAACTAACAAAATAAGTACTTATTACATATAAATGCAAATAAAACTATTGGCTATTTCTATCTATAGCTACAGTTAATCTTCATTAATTAGATCCATGCAAATGAACATTTTTACTTAATAAACCTGTAAAACAAAATCTAAGAACTAAACAAAAATAAGTCAATAAAATTTGTGTAGTAATTGATTTTTTAGTGAAAAATTGAATTATTTGGAAATATTTGTATTCATATATAAGCTCAACACTGAATTTCACTTTAATTTATCACTGTTATATCTAATTCATAACTATAACACATGAGCCATTGGAAGCAAAAGTAGCATAAGTCAAACCTTAAGTTTTGAGTTATTTAAAAGTTTAGGGAAGGTTTTATTAAGTTTGAGCGAGAAATAAAAGCTTTTTTTGTTTTAACTACTAAGTTACAATATACAATTATTTATGAAGTTCAATTATTCTGTAATTAAATAGATAATTTTTTAAAGAAATTTTATTTTGATGAGAACGGAATGAGTTACACCAATGTTGCTCTCGATGGCTCATATGTAGATAATTTAATCTAACTTTTTTCATCCATATTATCAGTATTTACACCTTCATATGTAAAATTTTGTCCACAAAAATATTATTTTGACAAATTGATAAAATAATGCAATTTTAATGGAAGATTATTGATTGACCGTGTGTATAGATGAATGGAATATGGTCCGGGTGCTCAAAAAAAACAAACTCAAATAGTAAATAATTATACTATTTTTTTGAGCCAACATTTCACCCCACGTTGCAGGGCTTCGTCAGTGCTGTTTTGACGGCAGTCAAAGACAGAGTGACCACACGGTCACAGCCGAAAACAGCCCTGACGAAGCCCTGCAACGTGGGGCAAAACGTTGGCTCAATAAAAATAGTATAATTATTTACTATTTGAGTTTTTTTGACCGCACCCGGACCATATTCCATTCATCAATACAATTTTAAATTAATTATTGTTCATATAATCAAAGTTCTCGATCTTCCAAGACCAGTATGACATTGCAAATAAAAATCTGTACTGTACAACCTATTAAGTCAGTGGTTCGATACTTTGTAAGATAGTACTGTTTCTTGGACATTATACAAGGAGATAATTTGTTGAAGAGCACCCTCAACCACCACAGTTTTCCGCAATTCAGGGTAGCAACTATACTGTGGCTGGGTGAACTCCAGGGGGCTCCCGAACCGAAAGGGTTGACTCACTGCTACAGTAACACAATAATAATAATAATTACCTGCTACAGCCAGATTCAAATGGAGGTCTTTGGCTTTAATAGAACGTTACCTTACTCACTGAGCTACCCTACTCCCCAGATAATGTTTTTTATTGTTATTGTTATAATAATATATGAATTACAACAACAAACTTATAATTTAGACAAATTTATAAATATCCATTGTTGTTATTCTTATAAAATTAGTAGTATGCTCATGTTTCATGTTGCTATTTACTAAATGAAATAATTTATTTAAATAAAATAATCTCATCGTCTTATTTTCAGTGAGTTTGTAAGAATACTAAAAAAAATTCCTTCTTACTTACTGGGCCATTTGTCATTAAATAAAATGTTTTAGTAGTCAGGATTGGTGGACTATCAAGACAGATAAGGACCTATCTAATTATACTAAATGTTCTTTAATATGGGATATACTATTAAAAAGTAATAGAGAAATCATTGGTTTGAAAGTTACAAATAAAAAGTTATAAAGACATTCATTAGTAAAAAAATTATATTTTATCTCTCTTAAAAATATTCTACTATACTGCCCAGGTTTGTATGAATGCAGAATTTATTAAAAAGTCATTTTTTTTAGATTTGTACATCATCGGGATAAGAAAGACTACTTTTTTAGGTTAGATTTGTTGTTAAGTAGTAAATTAATTAATTTTCTTTATTTTAATGACTTACTATATAACAATGATTTCATAGTTGATCGTGGATTATTAGGAGGAGAAGATGGTCGAGGGGATAAGTAGTAGTTAGTGCTCTTCGCTTCTCATTGCACGAAAATGCTTAACTTATTATGAATTCAATAGCTTGTGACTTTCAGTAATTCTGCATTCCTACAAACCATGGCAATATATTGAAAACCAACCTCAGCTATAAAAATAATCTGACCTGATATCTGGGTGCTCGGAAGGTGAGGAAGACTGGTTTAATTCGTTAGGAACAGTAGCCCCTATAAAAATAAAAGGATATATATCTATATTACAGAAATAATAAAATATCTATATTCATTTAACTAAAAATTATTACAAAAAAATATTAACTCAAGAATATGTAGTAAATTATATGTACATTACAAGTTATCAGCTGAAATGTTTGAATGTAGTATTTTTTTAACAAAAATAAAAATGTGTTGGATTTAGTGAATGATTCAATTCTTCCTTTTTCAAAAACAATAATTTATTTCATACAATCAGGAACAACGTTTCGGGAAATATCCCCCATCTTCAGGTTGCTGATAAAAATAACCTATATATAACATATAATTATCTCTCTTATTGTCATTCTTGCTAATATTTAATAATATTAATGTCATTTAATGAATAAAAACTATTTTACTGTTAAAGTTTCAGGAAGGTAATTATTCTCCTAAAATGTATGACTGTTAACAGTAAAATAGCTTTTATTCATTAAATGACATTAATGTTATTAAATATTAGTAAGAATGACAATAAAGGAGATAATTATATGTTATATATAGGTTATTTTTATCAGCAACCTGAAGATGGGGGATAATTCCTGAAACGTTGTATGAATAACGTTGCTGATTGTATGAAATAAATTATTGTATTTGAAAAAGGAAGAATTGTATCATTCACCAAATCCAATTTAATTCCAGAGACTCTTCCAGTAAAAGATCATTAAGTTTATAAAAATGTGTATAAATCAAACTACAATAAAAAGAAAAATCAGTATGAGAAAACGTTATTAATTGGAAAAAAATATAATCTTGTGTTATTAACAATTATTCTGTTGCGAAATCAATAGTATATTCCGAAAATAGTGCAGGCGCACATTAATAAATTTACACTTACTTACATAGTACTATGATTATACTGTAGTACATATAACTATGTACATGAAACTTACATAAAAGAATAAAATAAGCTTATTTTTGAAAAAAATTTGTATTAATAGCCCCATGAAGTGGGTACTCTTTATTGGGTATCTCGTGGTCGAGGGTGATTCTGTCCTAATCATAAATTTGGTCTCATAACAGTACTTCCTTGTTAAGTCCTTACTAAGTAACCCCTGACCCTTTATTTAGTGTTAAAGGATTAATTTTTCATATATAAACACATACATATATATGTGAATATAGTAATTAATGGATATGAGAAGCCAAATTTTATTTAAATAAACACTTTGCCAAATTTCTCTATAGTTAAAGATTTTGTCATTTTCACATATTAATATGAATATGAAAATATTGATTGTGGGGCTGTGATTTTGAATTGTTCCACTTACATTTGAATTTCAAAGATTTTTTTCCCTTTTATAATTTTCCACTTTTGATGACTGATTAAAACTTTCACAGCTGATAGTAAAAACACGACAGAAAACATTTCTACTACACTATACAATATTTACAAATATAAATAAATAAACAGATATAACTAGACGAACCGCACTACAGTGAATAATGAATATTAAAAAAGCAAAGAGGGATAGGACGAACTAATGCTGGAAGGAGTGGGGATGATTAGCTTAAAAAAGATTCGCGCCTTTTCTCTAAAAGATTATAGACTCATTACTTGTTACCACCACCTTTAAAAATAGGAAATATGAAAATGTTTATCAGTTTTTAATAATTTAAAATAAATAAAAGATATTTCAATATTTTTTTTTATTTACGCAAGTTTAATATAAAATATTATTGAATAGAACAATTTAATAAATAATGACTCTCTTTGAGTTATTAATAAATCGACTTACAATCTAATAACTTTCTTAATGGATTTAACTGTTTATATTAATATTTCCTTGCGGAAAATTAAATATCTAAACTCATTCGCTGTCCAAACCACATAATACTTTTTATATAAAATACTATTCAAAATGAAAATATACAATTAAAATTATGAACTGTTATATCTAAACACCGAATTAATAGTTTTAAAATAAATATATATCATTAATATTTAATATAATTATTAGTTAATATTGAAAACAATAATTAATCATAGAGTTACAGAATTAGAAAAAATATTTATTTATTATATGTTATTTATTTATTTTTAAAAAATGTAGATATTTAACATAAGTAATTATTGTTAATTGAATATTACATTTTAGATTTTAGATTCACAGAAGTTAAAAGAACACAATATTTTTTAATATAAATTTTTATTTGAAATTCAATAATACAATTAGTTGGAATTTTATAGAATCCTTCATTATTAAAGAAGTGTATATTTTAAATTTTATTAGAGACATTGATATAAAAGTTGAACCTTAATTAAACTCTTTGTATATTTTTTTATTGAAATTAAACAGAAGGCTGTACTTAAATGGTGGGAGAGAGGAATGCCGCGAACGCTCGACCAATCAAATTCCGCGTCTGTGAATTTTTTTCAGTCTGAAGCGGTTCGGGTAGTGTTCGTGTGCTATGTGATTTTTCTTAAGTGTTTTTATCAATTTAAAGTGTTATAAATATGTTTTGTTTGTGTTTTTCAAGTGCTTTTAATCCCTCCTCGAACATAAAGAATAAGACTGAATGGAAACGAACTATATTTTATTTAATACGGATAATTTTAAAGGGGACTTGTAAACTGCAAATATCCTTTAAAAATCAGTTTGTTATTTATTGGTAAGTAATGCAACTATTATACATCTATAATAAATATATATTTTCCTTTACTTCAGTCTTTATTAATAAGAAGATGAACGTTTTTTCTTTTCCTATTTCATTTATATAAATTTACTTATATATCTTGAGTTCAATTATAATTTCTCTAAATACTGATTTTGTTGGGAATTTTTATTTCTTAATTAAAAGAATCGATATAATTCAGTTTTTTTCAATTTTTTATCTTTCACATTTTTATAAAATGCGAAATATAAATTAGCAAGGAAATACAGTTCTTTAATTTTTAGAAATTTCATTCACCATTTTTAAAAACTCAAGTGTTTTAAAACCATTCAATATTATTTCAAATGTAAAATTTTCTAATATTTGTGTTGAGATCTCATTTTTGAAATTAGTCTCTATGAAGATATGACAATGTTCGAGATAATTATTTTGCAAAGCTTTTCAATCTAGTTCTGTAAAAAAAAACTTATCATTTAAATAATTAGATCAAATTTCAATCAATTCCTAACATTTTCTGTAAATAAAATTTTGTCTTAAAGTATTTTGAATCTTATTACTTTACTTTAAATTAATATTAATGCAGAGGATTAAAAGAGCCACTTTAGATTTATTCTTTTTTATCTAATTATTTTTATTGGGTTCAAACACCAGTTTGAATTTTTTAAAATCTAAAATGATTTCTGAATACTTTCGTTTTAGTTCATAGGACGCTATGCATTCGACGCCATATTGACGGATAGGAAGAGCCATTTCCAGCCAATCAAAGGCCTCCACCTAGTTCGGAAATTTCTGCATAGCAACAATATTAATATATATTTTATAAAAATTATATGCGTATTATAAAAATATTTATTCTCTTACGATTCGTTTTTGTCGTGGGATATTTTGTAATATACTTAATTTTTTGTGTTATTAATAATTATTTTATGTGTTTTCTAGTGCTTACAGTTTTCGCGATGATAAAGTGGATTTGGTAAAATTTTGAAAAGTGTTCAAGAAAGAAGAAACTGCCAGCTTGGAAAATTCAACTGTAAGTAATAAAAGGCCTTATTATTTTCTTTCGAATTACTTTCTTGTTTATTTTTTATACAGTTTATTGATTTGTCTTTACTGTGATTTATTTACAATGTTTCTGTATTGTTAATGATTTAATGAAATATTTCTTATTTTGAGTGAAATTTAGGAAAAGACCCTAAAATTAGCCCTATTAAAATTGTTTTAAATTACTATCATTTTCTACCTTTAAAAAGCTAAAATTTGAGATATCTTTGATAATGATGTTAAGCAGTTTATGTAATAATTAATATAAGGTAATTTTTTTTTCATTTTAAAAAAATAGCCTTATAACAGGAAAATGCATATTTTTCAAATGAATAAAATAGATATTGGTCTGTTTATTATTTCAGCCTTGTTGATTTAATATTTCAAAAATTTATTTTTAGAACAGAGAGAAGCCAATTTTTATAAACAACAGTTCCAGAGAAAAGGGTTTGGTAAGATTTTCTCTACCTTCAGGACGTAGAGAAAAAAAATACATACATATATTTATCATCATATTTTCTATTTTTTTCTACATAGCTTATTATTAAGTTTGTATATAACATCCTCTGTGTGTACTTTAACAATTTTCCTGTTAAATATTGATACGAATTCTTTAAATTTAAATATGGAATTAATTATTGTTTACTGTGCTTTTGTTTTTTATTTATTTATAAAAAGAGAGTGAATAGTTTCTTATCATTGTTTTAAATCTATAAAATTATAATTTTCATTTTTATCATTGACTCACAAATTCAAAAGTTCTATTTGTGTAATATATTATAAAATTTTTTCAGTGATTCAGGAAACTAACAAGGTTAAATCCATGGTTATCTTCTGGGGAAAGCATTGGGGAAGGGGGATGTCAATTTTTAAGTTTTATTTATTTAATTGCCTCTACCATAAAATGTTATTAACAAGTTGCATCAAATTCTTTTATTTTATCTATTTTTAAATTTTTTATGTAGACTTTCTTACCTTTCCTAATGTTTTAAAATTTCACCCCCTCTACGGAAAAAAAAATTCTGCAGTATTTTCTATCTTAACAAGTACTATATCCGATTAAAAAAAAAGTCATGACTTGATTACTTGTGGAAATGATACTCTTACCATAACAGCCATGTTATGATTTTCAGATATGATTGAAAGATAAAGAGCTAAACACTTATGATTGATGATCTACAACTATTTACTAGATAAAATTGTTGATTAATGTATATTGAAAACTAACTAATGAAGAAATATTTACTGGAAGATTATTGATTGACCGTGTGTAAAGATGAAAGGAATATGGTCCGGGTGCGGTCAAATAAACTCAAATAGTAGAATTATACTATTTTATTGAGCCAACGTTTTGCCCCACGTTGTTTCGTTATTTAATTAATAATAATTTTAATAATTAATTTTCTATTATATTTTACACTTTTCTGTATCCCCGCTCATTTGGTATATTTTGTTTCTTAATTACTTACACACATTGTATCCCATTATTTTATACTTTACTTTTCCTTTGTTTTTCTATCTGTTTTTTTTTTTTTTTTAATATTTCTTCTCCCCCTATTATGTATATTTCCATTTATTGTTCACCTAATTTAAATACTGTTCTATCATGTTTACTTTACAAATTATTTTTGTTATTGTGGCACAACTGCCGTCCCCACTCCTCCCAATACCAACGGTCACTTTTGTTTTGACCACCGTCAAAATAGGTATGCATTCTGTCTCATCATTTGATTTGTTTTCTTTTTTCTTTTTACATCTCTTTATTTGTATTTTCTTTAATATTTCTTTTCTTATCTATCTGTTACTATTACCCTTTACATTTCCTATTTTCTACCTTTAATTTTTCTTATTATATCTTACTTTTTTACATTTTATACCCCTGTTATTTTACACTTATGTTTTTGTTTTCCTTTTGTAACTATGTGTTTGTATCTTTTTTAGCCCTGACGAAGTCTTGCAACGTTTGGCGAAACGTTGGCTCAATGAAATAGTATAATTCTACTATTTGAGTTTATTTGACCGCACCCGGACCATATTCCTTTCATCAGAAGAAATATTTATTTATTAATTGACATTTAAAACTGTATTTACTTAAAAATACATCCATTAAATTTGATCTAAGATCATGATGGAATGATACAGGTGCGTTGAGAAACTACCTATTGGTAGCACTCCAGTGACACTTTTACATTAGAAGGTTTCGAGGCTATCTTCTTTTCAGGCATCTCGGAGGATTGTCAGGAATGGAAGAGGCAGCAAACTAGTGGGTTTGAGTGGTTAAAGATTTATAATGGAAGGATTGATATCAGGTTTGGGCTGTATCAGTTATATATGGAACATTAAGGTCTTTATAAATGATTTTATTTGTGACAAAGTAAGAAGCATTGAGGATTTTTGATTGCAAGTATTGGATACATGTGGAATTCGAATGCTTACTGGAGACTCAAAGCTCAACTCCAACAACATAGGATACTGTAGGACAGTTGGTAGGTATAGGACAATAGGACAAATAATTATCTTTTGGTAGTGAAATTTTCAGACCTAATACCTGTGAGTTACAAATAATTAATGTTTTACATTAGGTTAACAGTGAAAATTATCACTAACTTGTTACTCGCTAGATTTCTTGGTTTAATCAGAGGCCACATCAAATAATAGATTCCTGAAACCCTTTCTATTCCATTAAATATCAAACTTTTTCTGGTTCTTCGTTTTTTATAAATATGTTTTCTATCAACTACAGTGTGTTCATTATGAAAATCAGAAATGAAAATACTGCTAGAAAATAATTTATTGTTTATTTAAGAGGTTTTTGTTATCCTTGTATTACATATATTTTCATTTTTAAATGATTATGGCTAGTTTTTAACTTTGGTTTTAGTCTTTAAAGTCTATCTCAAAATAAACAGAAAATCTTGATTTTTGAAATAATTTTACTTTATATTCCTTATATTAAGGAACTTTAATAACCTGAAATGTTTGAATTTGAATCTCAATAGAGCCTAAACTATTTTCTAAGCAGTTTTTCCCTAACGGACATCATTAAACAGGGTTCAGATTTTATTTGAAACAGAAAATTTCTATCTTGGTTAGGTTTAGCTAGAAAACATTAGAAAGTTAAATAAAATAGGTATACTGCCTTAAAAATTAACCAATCTGTCCGCCTTCATCTTTCTATGGAGCAACTTCTGCGGTTTCCTTCTGTGTACTCTTCCTCTTTACAAGAACAGCCACCAGTAAAAAGTTATTTCAATAAGAAATCAATTTGTTTCTGTAAGCCTCAGCTTACAGTGAAGCTAGGTCACTAACTACCTGGCTTCCTTTCTCTAGTGTGAATTTGTCTTTTCTCGTCTTGTATGAAAAATAGATTTAGCAACATTCAGTTTAAAAATCTGAGTCTGAAGTCTTTCTTAACGAACTTTAACTAAGAGACTCAAATTGAAATCAAGATTCATCTAATATGCCTATACCCACTAATATTTACAAAAATTTGAAACAAATGTCTAAATATCTTTCTAGTTAAAAGTAAGAAATTGTTGTGCTTCTTTCCTGATTTTAGCGAGAGTATTTGACTCTATATCGAATGCATATTTTTTATGTCATACTTTCCAAGTCTCGATTCCTAATCAAGGTGGCCTTTTCATAGTCATTACTGATTTGTGTTACTTTTTTTGTTATATTTTATGTTTGAATATTTGCTTTTAAAAATAAAGCTTTTCAGATTATTATAAATAAGGATTTAAGTCTGATGACTTATTTATTAATAATAATGTTTATAATTTCTATTTATTCACATACTGCACATAATATTTTCTAAAATTAAATAAAACAAGAAGTTAAATTTTTTGTTATGATTCCATCCTGTTTAAGTTTTTTATTAAAAATTTTATGTATTTGTTTCTTATTAGCCTATTATAGCATTTGTCGTAAGAATGAGGATTTCAAATTAGATAAACCTATCCATTTAGTGAAATTTATTTATCACTAGTGTTATCAGATTTTATGTATATATGACTATAAAATATCTCATTCTGGAAGATTATTGATTGACCGTGTGTGAAGATGAAAGGAATATGGTCCGGGTGTGGTCAAAAAAACTCAAATAGTAGAATTATACTATTTTATTGAGCCAACGTTTCGCCCCACGTTGCAGGGCTTCGTCAGGGCTAAAAAAGATACAAACACATAGTTACAAAAGGAAAAAAAAAGAAGAGAAAAAAAAACAACAAAAATAAGTTTTTGTCTTTCTCTCTTCTCCCCCTCCCTCGGGGGATACTTAAGAATCAATTTGATCTATATATCAGATTCCACCCAAGTGTATAAGGTTATATATAAACAACATTTAATTTTAATCAAAGTTAATTTAAAATTCTCCTTATTTATTATTTTATTTAGTTAATATTTCTTTTCTAAATGCTTTGGTGGAAGACCAGAATACCTTTTTTCTGGATTACTGATTTATACCTGTGCTAGTATTTTCAGCTTTGTATTGGAGGAATAGAGTCAATATTGACTAAAAATATTTTCTAAAATTCTTATCTATTCTCTGATTCATTTTTTATTAAAAATTCCCTAGTTTTTTATACTGCCCCAAATTTCATTATTTAATCACTAATTATTAAAGGTTATTTACTTCATCAGAACTTTTTTTTAGTTTAGTACTCTATATTACTCATCCCACTTGGATTTAACTGTATAAAAATTTTTAGTCTTAAAACTTTTTTTTTATCGTGATTGATCTGTATTTTGGTTCTCTTTTTGGGATTACTATCTAGCATAATATTCTATATGATCATCAGCAAAAATCCAAATAAAATTTGTTTTTGTCCTGTTTCCATTTTTGTATTTGGATTGTATTATTATTGTAACGAAATCTAAAAAAAAATTATCATTTTAAAGGACCAGATTGATTTAGTTAATTCATCATTGATGATAAAATATCAATAATTTGTAGTTTATTTTTAATTTCGAATCTATGTTATCTGTATTTGTTATTAATAATATTTATATTATTAACAACAAGAGGAAGGATATCGTTATATTGAGATCTGGGAAATCTTGTTAGGTTGATCTGACACGAAGCAGTCTATCTGTTAGACACGTGGTTTCAATTCAATCAGACTAATTTGCCGTTATCCCAGGAACTGAGCCTTTTGTGTGGGATGATCTAATTTATTTTTGTTCTGTGTTTACTTTTCTGGAAGAGAATAATGATTTAGATTCAACTACAATTGAGTTATTGAGTATAGAAATTTATTTCCTATTTTTTCTTTTAAGCATCTATATTATATTTATTAACTGAGAAATTAATTATTAATATTTTTACTTTTATACCAGATCGGCCTGATGGGCCTTACACGGTTGATATAACTTATATTATATATATTTTTTAACAGTCGATTTAGAAGGGGTATAGTCATACAAATGACACCCCTAACTATATAAAATGTTCTTATGAAAAGAAAAAATAAATAAAAAATAATAAAATAAATAGATAAGAATAATGATTCTTAATAAAAGAGGAAAGTAAAATTTATAACAAAAAATAATGATATTGGTACACTTAAATGAAACAAACAATTGTCATCTAATAGTTAAAAGAAACAAGTTAATTTGAAAAGGGAAGAGAGAAGAAAAGAGAGAGAAAAATAATTTAATAAAAAAAATAAAATAACAATAATAATGAATAAATAAAATGAATAATAATAAGTAAATAGAGGTAGTGTGACTATGAATTAATTTTATATTTATTAAAATTTATAAAAGAATGTCCTGGAGCAGCCTGGGCTTCAGTCTTCGGGTTGAGGTTGGGTTTCCCAGGTTGTAGGTCACTGCTCCTTTAACTGGTAACCTGGGAGTGGAACTTCATGAACCGTTTTTTGATATAATCCTCTATTGACTCCATTTGTAATTTGCAATTTAACTGAGAAACAAACGATAATAATAATTAACTGAGTAACAAAATAATATACAATAAAATATTCTGCGTTTTAAGTAATTATGTTAACAATTGTGATAGGCGTGTTATTTAATATGCGTGTTATATAGTATCTGCCGTAACAAAAAAAAAAAAAAAAAAAATGAAAAAAAAATTGTTTTATACGTGCCAACGTTTCGACCTGATTTTCAGGTCTTCTCAGGGCTGTAAAACAAAAAGAGATAACAACCAACATTCAGGGAAGCAAAAAATAAAAATAAATTATAGACTAACAAATTTTAAAATGTACAAAACAATGAATTGAAAATAAAGAATAGTTGATCAATAACTATGGAATTCGACTGTAGATTTTTTTCTTTCATTTTTTTTATTTGCACTTGTAAATGTACATTTACAACCAGCAGTGAGATGTTCTATCCAGGCATTAGCACCCAGTGATCCATCCTCTTGAGATTAAGTAAATTATTTTATTACACTAGGAGGTCCTGCATCCAACTCATTTTCATCCTACGCCGAGTTACGTCAGGAATGTCATGTGTTGTCATCTGTCGTTTAAATTTATTGAAATGTCCATGTAGCGTGTTGTGTGTTACAGTAGGAATACGTAGGTCGGTGTGGATGGTCACGTTTGAAACGTAGAGTGGTGAGTTCGTCACCAGTCTTAAAAATTGTGATTGAAAACTTTGTATTTTCTGAATCTTTATCTTTTTAGCAAATCCATAAATTTGGCAGGCGTAAGTCCATATGGGTTATAGTAAGTAATTATATAAGAGATAACAGAAGGAGATTGACAGCAATAACATTATCTTCTTACTGATATAATATTATATTTCATCTTTCATTGTTATCTATCTGCTACTGTATAATTCCATGGTTATTAATCAACTATTTTTTTATTTATTGTAATGTATATTTCCTAATTTTTTAGTCTATTATTTCTTTTTATTTTTATGGCTCTCTGGATGATGTTTGTTATCTCCTTTTGTTCGATAACCCTGAAAAGTTGGTCGAAACGTCGGCATAAATAAATACATTTTTGTTTATTTGTATTTTTTTGCTGACCGCATTTTTTTAATTCACTTAAAAAATGGTATTTAAAGTTTTCACATAAAGCTATAAACGAATATTTAAAAAAAAAAATATCTTTATTGAAATTTACCACTGTATATTATATAATGCATTCAGTAAATTTGATCTTAGTTAAAATAGAGAGTTACAGGCGTGTAGAGAAACTACCCATTTGTAGAACTCTAATGACATTTTATATTAGCAGGTCTCGTAGCCAACATTTTTTCAGGCGCCTCGGAGGATTGTCAGGAATGGAAGAGGATGGAAGGTTAGAAACTAGGGGGTTTGAGTGATTATCGTAGATCGTTCAACCTACTCACTATAATTGTCTGTTTCAAAAGTCAGTTAAGGCAACCACTGAGGGCGGGAGTGGAGGGTTTCATGCCCTTTTTCAATTTCAGGCGCTTTTTAAATATTGCTCGATTAAACTGTCTTAAAATTTCCTCTTCCCTTATATGTATGATATATGTACACAGGTAAAATATTGCATTATAAGGTTTGTTGCAGGGTGCAGTTAAGAATATGTAGCTAACGCCAGTGGATTATTGGGACTGGGTGGGACTTTCCGCTGGAGAATTATTAACTGAATGATGCTTAAGTACTAATAAGTCTCAAATTGTTAGCCAGATGGACATTTTCTATGACCCATATGATTTATTTCAGAATTACTATTTACGGAAAGAGATCCTCAAGTTATTTTTAGGTTAGGTTTTATTATCTACCAATCAAACGGGAAGAGGAGACAGTGAAATTAGCAACATTGAAAAAGTGGGTAAAATTAGAAAATGGCATAAACGGTAAAGGAAACTATATTAAAAAATAATCATAATATCTAAACACAGCTTGGTTTTCCTCGTAGCATTAATTTAAAATTTTCTTCCGGTTTACTTTTAATAATCTTTCCTCTTTAGTGTTTCTTCCAAACCATAATTCACCGCGTCTCGGCCTAGACTTAGCTAAAGGCTGTTGACCGATATTCATTATTCAAATTGACTTTGTTGCGGTGTAATCCAATTTGAATTTATAAGTGCTTTCATCGGCTTAAAAGTCAATTTGTCATTGATTTAATTTCACAGTTGATTTTTGTCAAGAATTCAACTTCATCTAACCGTCTTACTAATT
>NW_027113607.1:356062-363769 GCF_000696795.3 Halyomorpha halys | reverse complement strand
TATATTAAAATACGAGGATTAGTTTTTGTATTTGTAATGGTGTACACAATATACTCCAAATACTATATTTTAATTAAACATAAAGATTTCCGAAACTGTATGTATGTAAATGTATCACTGTCTCTTATATTAATCAATTAATTTAATTTATTACATGTAATAATACTCATATAAATAATTAATAAAGGAACTAGAAATCCCACACTTTAATAAATTTTAATATTAAGTTGTCTGTTGTATTAAAATGAATCACGTCAAAATAAGATAATTAAGTTGAGTTTTTACTAAATTGATGAAAAATATTAAAGAAATTGAAAATTTTACTAGTACTTTTGTGAAAAAGAATAACACACCTCTTTGCTTAATTAATATAAAGAAATGGACTGTTTTTAGTCTGCAAAAAAGAAAATGAAGAATGTATATCACAGGATGGAAAAATAATGTGATTAAAACATTGTAATTACGCCGTCTGTTGTTTTATAGGAACTTTTTCGTACCAAACCTAAATAACCTCTCTCAGGGTCACTGAGAATTTTTATAAGAGGGTTTACTTAGCTCCTTAAATAAATGAGTAGCTATTGAGTTATTATAATTATATTAAACTTGAGAAGATGTGAAAAAACTTGCTTTAGATTATTAGTTAACAATCTTTATTCAACTTCTCAACGTTTTGGGGTGTTTTTCCCATCTTTATTATAATTCCTGTAATCATATTATTCAAATTTTAATATTTGTCTTAACAATTTTTGTAATTAATTAAAATGTTTTATCTTTTTTTTTTGTGGTCAATACTATTAATTTCATTTCAGAAACTTTGTCATCTAAAGTTATCTATTTAATTATACCTTTATAATTTATTGTATGATACATACGTGTGAAAGTAAAATCTAATTATTGTTATAACGAACATTAAAAAAACAAAAATTTATTTTATCCTTGAGTTAATTACCTAATCCTTTTTTTTTTAATAAACTATATGATAATTTATATTCATAGATTTCTTGTTACTTTTATCGATGAGAGATGTTTAATTTTTTCAAATAAAATAAATTAAAGGCGCTTGTAAAGTTTAATCAGAAAATTTCATTTTTTCTATTACTATTACAATTCATATTCAATTGTTTCTTGAGTTGTAATAAAATATTATGTTCTTTGCCCCTGCCTACAATACAAAAACTTAACAAAATTTAATAAATTTAGCTCAAGAAATTGAGCGCTCACCGCTATATTCGATGTCCTAATCATGTTATTATTCACCTTTAATTAGTTATAAAATTATTTATTGTATATATTTATTTATTTTTTATAATTATTAGCAATGAGAAGCGGTTGATTACATCAAATTAAAAAAAGGCTTGTTTTAAGCTTTTAATTGTTATTCTTCGGGAATTGGATGGACAGTAGGTGATTAAAGATGCAGGATTTGAAGGTTGCAAGGGTATTCGAACAACTAATAATTGACATACATAACAACTAATAATAATAATAAATTGGAGGAAACCTAATGTTTTTGAAAAAGTCATACTTACCTCATTCCGTTGAAAGCCTACGTAACTCACCTCTTCCCCCACTCTTCCACTGTTCTGCCTTTTCTTTACATCTATGTGATGTTAATTACATCATTGGCATATCTGGGATGGGGATGGTCTACTACTCCTGCTTAAATAAGGGGGACTTCTGGATAAGGGAAACTCGCGGGGAATATGATTTTATCCGTTATACGGAAGTGTTCGTTGGGAAGAGGCTGATAAAATTAAGATGTGATTACTAGTCAGTCGGGAAAAAATCAATCATATGATTTTATATAATTTTTTTAAAAAATCATAGTTCTTGAGACATCTCGTCATTTATTATGTAGTTATGTAGGATGCTAATTTCAATATTGGTAGATAGAATGTCGAACTCCGAGGATCATCTTTGGATACTCTGTTATTATGGTGCCAAATTATTAGAAAATTGTCACCTTAGGCTCCGAGAAAAGCTTTTATTTTAGTATAATAGTCGGAATCCTGTTGTAGGCATGGGAAGTATTTATATTATTGTTTCATATTTGTATTATCAACACCAACTCGTACTGATGCTTTATTTAGTTTTTCTAAAAATAATAAAAAAAAGGAATAAGTAAATTATGTTATCGTAAACATTACTCAATAATATTTTAAACAATATTATTTTAAATACGTCCAAAATACTATTTCACAAGTAAAAAAAAAATTAATTTTATAATATTAAATGATATACATTATTTAAGAAAATAATGCAATGTTGCGTAACCAATTCAAACAGCTGATATCTGCTCGGTTGAATAAAAGTATGTGTTTGGACCATGGTTTTACCATGGGTAGATATCTCTATACGGTTTTACACACACCATCAGTTACCTCAAGCACGGTAGATCAAACTGATTGATATAATATCAACTGTTAATTCAAATAATCCTATTAGTCCATCTCATTCCCATCAAATACCACAAAGGCAAATCCATAATCCATCTGGATGGATATATCTATCGTAGACGGACATATCAAGTTGTGGTTCCCTATCGTTCTTGTGTGGAATATGTTTTCATTATACTAAATATCTTAACCAGATTCGTCATATCCGAATCCTGGATTATCTGGCATTTATTTTTTTATATTACCTACCTTTTTTCAGAATAAAGAGATTTGAAATTCGTAACGTATGTTTATTATTAATTAAAGACGCATTTATATATAAAAAAATTAAAATGAATTTTTGTTTTTATTTAAAACAGATATGCTCTACATTAGATCTTATATTACATTTAATGTTGTTTTTATAAAACAAATTCGTAATTCGTATTAATTATAAATTTCCTAAAAGTGAATAAAATTTATTTTTTGTAAAACGATCCCTAATGAGGAATAATAAGATCTCTCTCTACATTTTCGCGCAAATTACGTATTCAAATTGGGTATAAGCCTGAGATGTGACAACTCATTTTTTGCAAAAATCGTCCCACGGGAAATATCATTTTATAGGATTGATTAATCATATTTTTTTCGGATGTTAAAGATGGTCAGAGTTTCGGTCAATAGAGAAACAAAATTAGTTTACAACTATTTATTTTCAGACGTTTCGTCCCACATTGTAGAGCATCAGGGATATTCAAGTTGATAGCTTTGTGCGACTTTGATAGTATATTGGAAGCGTACGTGAGTGGCTCTCATACACTTTCGATATTCTATCAAAGTCCCCAAAGCTAATAACTTGAACAGCACTGTGATAGTAACTTGATGAAGCTCTTCAAAGTGGAGCCAAACTTCGGAAAAAAAAAATAGTTGTTAAATATTTTTGTTTCTCTTTTTGACCGAAACACTGACCATCTCCTTCATCATTTAAAATCTATGTATATAATATATTTTTAATTAATGTTTAATACATGGTTTATATACTCATATATAATATTTTTTTTTTCGATTTTATCCTAAACCTTTCAAACAATTTTTATGGGTATAACAGAGCTTAAATGATGAATTTTGAAAAAGATCTATCTCTAACGTATCTTTATTTTTTTAAATTTAAAATAAATAACTACTTCTCACTATTGAAAGCATTAAATGATTCAAAAATATTAAATTTTATGAATATCTAAAGGAGAAAAACGGAAAAATATCAACTGGTCGGAATCGGAGAATAAACGAGACCACCCGGCAATTCCCGATCTCTCCCGATTGCAGGCGTATGTTTACGACTTCAATATGCTGTTGTATTCTTGGCAGGAAAAAAGTTATTATACTTTATTTTCATCTCGAGAAATCTCAGTATGTATTTTCACAGCAACTGAAATCTAAAAATGTTTCGTTCAAAATTTTCTCACTTTCTCGAATTAGTTTTTTTTTTTTTTTTTTTTTCAAAAATCACAAAAAGCAGTGATAACGTGAACAAGATTTCACCAATACACTCCCAAAAACTTGGAGGTGTAAGTAGGGTAGTAAATGAAATTTGTATGATGCCCGATTTTTAGTCATCAAGGTTCATATTATTTCATTCCTGTACATCGCCCCAATTGTGTATTTTTGAATTTACACAAGTGGGGTTCTCGGATTAAATTCCGAGATAATTACATGATTATAACATCATCCATTGGGTTATGATTCTACAATATTTATCAATGTATTTTTCCGATTTAAATGCCCAAATTGTCCTTTTTCTGGTTTTTGGTTTTGGTTAAATCAGTTTTAACCAAAATTAGTTGTTTCTATACTTGTTACTGTTCTTAGTAATTTCTGCCTGTACCCTCAGAATTGAATCTTAAACTTCTTTTTATATATGTAACACAAAACCTTTGCCTTTTGATTTAGTTAAAGATCTATAAATTATCTTTAACTCACCATATTTATGAAATGGTTTAATTACTTAGTAATGATAAAATTACTACAATTGATTATTTATTTTATGTACTTTGCAGGGTAACTCTGTACTGGGGTTGTCCCATAAACAAACGAATAAATTATTATTATTATGGTCAGTTTTTCTCAATATTGCGGGTTGAGTATCTGAGGTAGGGGATCTAGAAGTGCAACCACCTTCATGTTAATTTTTTTTTTGTTTCAAATATTTAAACAATTCGCATTATACGTGTCTAATGAACCGACTGTTGAGCCTCTCTTAGCACATCGGTAGGCACTCCCAAACCATTCGCGTTTGCCACAGTGGATTTTGGTACGACACCATTAGTGGATATTACGAGTATGAATGGAGTAGTGGTGACACCCTCCAAATGATACAGTTCCTGCAACTCAATCGCCAATTCCTGATATTTCCTAATTTTTTCTCCCACATCGGAGCTTATATTATTATCGTTATTATTGTTGTTTTTCTTTTCTAAATGTTTAAAAAAAAAAACTTTCACTCTTGATCTTCTCACTCTATTTATTCATTTAACACTAAATTCCATCAGTCATTTATTCATACACTCTTATAGAATCACCTCGTTTAGCCAAATCTCTCTCATCAGTACAACCTTCTACTGGAAGTCTCTCTCCGCCTGTTCGCCTAGTCTCACATTCTATCGACACTTATTCCTCCGTTTGCTAAATAACCAAACCACTATATGGATTTAAACACTCTTTGTAGCCTTTATATTAATTACTACGATACAATTGTAATTGTATTTTACTAGACAAATGAGCTTAAAGTCTAATTTAAGTAATTAATCCATGAGAACTTCTGCACTAGAATAAAATTATTTTTTTCATAAAAATTTGCCCAATTAAAAGTTTTTTGACTTAAAAATACTAGTACACGTGTACTTATTTCTTATGCAAAGAGGTGTGTATATGTTACCACAAGGTGTATGTATACGAGACACAAAAGGCCATTGTACCAGGACGTTGAACCCAAAGGGTAGTCCTACAGGAGATCGACCGAGCAGAAGAAACTCATTTTCAATGTAGCCCCCTCAGACACCCAAAGCACGGTCTTGCTAACTCCCTAAACTCGAGTTGCTAGTTCGTGCTCTCACTACCGCGTTCCTCTCAGGGGGCAAAACATAACATCAAAGAGGGGTATCTAAATACTAACATGGTTTTCCCAGAATTTTGTCAACTATCCTGGTATGTTTAAGTAAAACTCATTAATTATGCACTGAACGAAATTCATATTACGTATAAAATCGTATATTCAAGATAATATATATTTTTTATTAATTCATTCAAATTTACGACCTTAATAACTGAAAAAATATAACTAATGAATGTAATGATGTGATTTTTTTTTATTGACATTTACAACTGTACATAATAATACAACAAGTGAATTTGAAGTAAGATCATAATGGTACGATACAGGCATGTAGAGAAACTATCCATTGGTAGTACTCTAAAAACATGTTTACATTAAGTCTCGAGGCCATCATCTTTTCAGGTGCCTTGGAGGATTATCAGAAATGAAAGAGGAAGCAAGACATGGTTACATATAGAACATTAAGGTCCTTTATATATGATTTTATTTGTGTCAAAGCAAGGAGCATTCAGGATTTTACGAAGGATTTTGGATTGTAAAGATTCGATACGAGAGGAATTCTAAGGTTTGGAGTTCCGAAGCTCAACTCCGCATATCCAAATAGGTCTTATTCTCTTTTTTTTTCCTTTTGTAACTATTTGACGAAGCCCTGCAACGTTGGGCGAAACGTTGGCTCAATAAAGTAGTATAGTTCTACTATTTGAGTTTTTTTTTTACCGCACCCGGACCATATTCCATTCATCAGGTCTTATTATAGTTGCGTAGATCAGCCTTTAAAATGAATTGGAAGTTTAGTCGGAATCGATGTGCAGTTTCTTATCTATTCAGTCTTGAGCCAGGATTCCAAGCTAGTCGTTTGTCCAGTTGCAAGGTAGCGGATCTGTTCCACAGGAGCATTATTAAAGTATACTGTAAGGCTGTAGGCAGGTATGATGTGAATAATTGTAAATTGGTATTATACAGAATTGTGGAGGGTTTACCCACTGGTAGAACTCCAATCAATAGAACATAAATAAGAAAACTGGTTCAAAGTAATTTTCTAAATCTAATTATTAAAATTATCAACTTTAAAGTCATGATATGTATCAAACCAACCACATAAAACAAGAACTACATTTCCAAAAACTCAACCTTAATTCCTTGGTCAAAATCCTTGGATCAAAGTCTTGGTTTATCTTCGGACTTATCTCTCACATTTCCAGAAATCACCAATAAGAAGACAGTTAAACCAAAAATAATGAAAAAAAATTAACATGCTCCCAATAATTTAAAAATTCCTAGTGCTTTCCTATAAAAAGGCAGATAAATCAATAACAATAAAAAAAATACAAACGTATCCAATAATTTAATAAAAAATGCAAGTTAAGCACCGAAATTAAATTAATTCTATATTAATCATCTGGTCGAACGCAGTTAGCATATGCATTACCAGTATGACATTTATAAAAAGCTATAGAAAACTGGAAAGAATTTTTTTCTTTTTATTATTTATTTCTTGATATTCACTACTGTATTAAACTATATATGACAAGTAAATTTGCATTTAGTTATAAAAAGTCATGATACGGCACATGTGGAGAATCTACCCGTTAATAGAACTCAAATAACATTTCTAGATGAGGTGATCTTGATGCCAACTTCTTTTCAGACGCCTAGGAAGATTATGGGGTAATTAAGGATAATCCAGGTTAGAAACAAGTGAGTTTGGGTAGTTGCTAAGTTTATTATGGAAGATTACTACTCTTATCTGGTACTGGCCAAATCGGCAACCTTTGGAACATTGAGGTTTTGATGGATGGCTTGATTTGTGACAAATTAAGGATTTTGGAATAGATTAACTCCGTAAGTCCAGGTTAGTCATGTAGATCAGTTATTTGTAATGAAGTGAAAGTTTATTCCGATTGTCTAGTAAATGTTATAATAGCCGGAATAGGTGTAGTTTCTTGTCTTTTCAGTCTTTTATGAGAATTCCAATTCGTTCGAAATAATTTAAAATTTATCTATGAGAGTAATCAATTACTCCCACCACGCAAAAATAACCACTGTTCTACCAACTGGTAACTCAATACAACTAATTTTAATACAACCTGCTACATACAGTAAAACTACATCAATAAAAAAAAAAAAAAGTAATATTCCTCTGTATTTATTTAATAATTATATGTATATTCATTTCTTTTTTCTGTGCATTTTTTTTTTTTTAAGGAAGATTCATAAATT
>NW_027113607.1:339064-355978 GCF_000696795.3 Halyomorpha halys | reverse complement strand
AAATATAAAATAATTTTTTTTTTATCAAGTTTTGTTATAAAATGTAGATAAGTAAAGCAATTTAAAGTTTTATTTTGCATACATTCTAATTCCTCTGTATGACAATAGGACGGTGCAATATAAGTTTAAACCAGCCTATCAATCCAGTCCTAATCTTCACAACAAGAATACTGTCCCTATTCCATGCAAGGGACGCCTCACGCGATATCTTGCACGTGGCTCAGGGCTGGAAATAAATGCCTGCATTAGCCATGAATGATGTACGCTAATTAATTTAGTGCTACGATTTGAATAGACTTAATTTACCGTCTAGATACGACTATTTATCTCAGCAATCAAGCTACTTTGATATTTATTAGTTTTATGACAGCTATTAACTACGAATTTATACAAAGGTTTCTTAAGATGGCCGCATCCCGGTCAGCAAAAAAAAAAATTTATTCATACCGACGTTTCGACCTAAGTTTCAGGTCATCAGGGCTATAAAACAAAAAGAAATGACAACCATCATTTTGAGAAACAAAAAATTAAAAAGAAATAATAAACTAACAAATTTGGAAATATACATAACAATGAATTTAAAATAAAAAATAATTTATTAATAACCGTAGACGATTAATGGTTATTAGTCGAATGTTTTATTTTAAATAAAAAATATATACTTTTATATAAAATAACACATAAGTAAAACAAAAATAGTCTATTTTAAGACCAACTATTAGATACACTTCTCTTATCGATATAATTTTTGTTTGAAAATCGTCCGACTTGCAGTCAAAAAAGGTACATAGAATAGCAGAAAAAAAATTTATTGGTCACTACCTTTTTACCTCAAATTACAGAGCTTGATCAGGGCTAAATCTAAAAAACATACAATATGATAGAGTATGATAATATATATGGAACGTATATAAAAATTAACTATGCAAATTAATATATTATAAATGTAATTGTAATGAACAATAAAATTGGAAATATACCACTGCTGCCACGGCTACCACTATTTATTAGTAAAAATATCATTAATAACAGTATTAAAAAATATGGTAAAATTAAAAGTAGCTAAGAGGTGTGAGAAAATAATTGAGGCTTAACTTATTTAATTTATCATTGTATCATTAATTTATTCCAGCGATACATTTTCATTTCTATTCATTATAATAATTTTTTTTAATGATTACTCTATTATTTTATTTTAAATCTTTTTTAATTTTTAAAAAAATTATTTTCGATGTATATTCTTATTGACGAGTGGGGCGAAACTTTGGTTACTAATCAATAGGTTTTTCTAATATTTTGTGTATCTTTTTTGACTACTACTAAGACAATCTTCCAACAATTAATAACACATGATCCATTAATTATCTTCCAATTTAGAATAGTTTTTTATTTTCTAAAATTTCCATTTTTTGTATTTTTTTTTCTAATTATTTTATTCACCTTGAATTATTTCAACATCATTGGATAAAGAGTGCATTTATATGCTTTTCCTTCCTACGGTTTGGGAAACAATGGTTTGAGATTCCAAATGCATGTCATGTTATGAGACAATATTCAGTGACCTTTCGGTTATTGTCTGTATTCTAGCTCATATTTGTATTCAAACGTTTGTTCAAGCCTGAAATAAAATTGTAAACTTTTTTTTGGTGTATTTTTTTGAATCCTCAATTTAATTATTTATTTCTCTATCTTTTAATTAGTAAATGTTCAGGAATATAATTGTTTTGAGAAAAAATATATATCGCGATTCGTTTTTTATAACTTTATTAACGTTATGTGTGGCCTCATGAAGATGAATCAGAAATTCTGTAATTATTCTTAAAAAATATTTATTATTAGCCTATGTTATTTATTTTACATATTTTTAGATATTTTACAGTTTCTACATATTTATCTTATAAGTACATATGTTAGTCCATATTTACCATTTTATTTTACATCCCTTTAAGGACTTTCCTTTCTTTTTTTTTTTTTTTTCAGTTTTGACTTATTTTTCTTAGCCCATAGTTATTTTTTCACTCAGTATTATTTTTCAGACGATTTTATTTTTTTACAAATAAGAAAATGTTTTTGTAAAATCTCAGGTATATACTTGCCTTAAATATATAATTTCAGTTTTTCTTGATTGTTCGCACAAAACTTTTCCAGGATCACAATACTTCCTTAGACTTGTATACCATATTTGCATAAGTAAAAATAAATATACTTTGTAGTTCAAAAACTATAAGGATAATTTGTAAACTTTATGCTATTTTTTAATTAATTTATCTATTTTATAGCCTTAGAGTTAAATTTTTAATGTTGAAGTACGAACAATGAAAATACGACCCATTGTAGGTTCTCCAACTTATTGCTTGTTATGTCTGCCTTTTCTCTTACTTTTATTGTGTAACTATAGAGACGGCTGTGAATATTATATCAAATGATAAATTTAAACTTATTAATTTTTAAGTGAGTATTATAAGTGACTAACCTTAGTAGTGTTTTGAAGTCTGAAATCTAGACTATATTTTTATAAATAATGGTAAATTATTGTTAAAATCCGTTTGTTTGAAAAAAAAACAGTTCTTATTGTAAGAAATTGATTAAATACAAAATATTAAATAATTTTATGATTGACTAAAGAAGAAAAAAATTAAGAATTCAGGTATCCAATTAGAACCCAAAATGAAGATCTCGCTCGATCTTTCCCGATTTTTTTTCTTGAAAATTAAAAAATAGCTATTTTTTTCTGGAATAATACAAAAATAGGTTTAATTTTTTCAAATTAAAATTATATACCAAAAATTAGTCAAGTTCATAACAAAATTTTAATATTTCCACAGCCAAATTGATGTTACAATCAATAATAATTTAACTTATTTACAATGGGTGCTTCTATAATAATTTTTAAATAATAACTTCCTAAAAATTGATTAATTGACCTGTGAAGAATCCTTAATTCTGATCAATAAAGTAAACAGTGTTAGAAAATAAACAGATACTAGGAAGAAAAAACACTAAAATCAGTTTGATAGTTTTAAATTTGCATATTCCAAAAAAAAAAGAATAGATCCTGCATTTTAACTTCCCTCATTTCCATACTCAAAACAGCTAAGCGATCCTAACTAAACTTGGAAAACAAAATCGTGAAATATTTTTTTTTTTTCTACTTTACCCCAAGAAAAACACTATTTTTGTTTGTTTATTAAGCACCATTTTAAAAAGAGGTTTGAAAAATCTAAAGAATACAAAAGTGTAGGAATGCCACTTATTACAACATGCGCAATCATAATTTTTGAATTGGTTTTATGCCGATATAAACACCAAAACGGGTTATACTATCTTAAATTTTTTTCAAGTTTGAATTAGTAGGAAAGGAAAGTTTTTAAAAATAAAAATGTCAAGAATTAGATTTTGCTCTTATATGACCTTTACAACATTGTTTTGCTTTCTAAGAAACATAACATTCTGGTTGAGCTAATATTTGAGTAAAAATAAACAACGAGTTGTAGATAGTTGACCGTAGATTACTGATTGGAGAAGATGATCGCGGGGGGAGGGGAGAGGGTGCGGTCAGCAAAGATGAACATATATAAACAAAAAAATATTTATTTATGCCGACGTTTCGATCTGAGTTTCAGGTTTTCATCAGGAAGTCAAGCGGAGAAGGTAGGCTAAAACTGGTTAATTCTTGACAACATTGTTATTTTGAAAAACTTTCCTTTCCTACTGATTCAAACTTTTAAAAAAATCTAAGACAGTATAACCCGTTTTGGTGTTTATATCGGCGTTAAACCAATTAAAAAATACATGAATTATGATTGGGGATGTTGTAATACATGTCTACAGTTTGTGTAAAACTAGTCTACAGTTTTAGCCTACCTTCTTCGTTTGACTCCCTGATGAAGACCTGAGACTCAGGTCGAAACGTCGGCATAAATAAATACTTTTTTGTTTATTTATGTTGTTCTTTGCTGACCGCACCCCCCGACCATCTTCTCCAAAAATAAACAACTTCGATCATCTTTGAGGAACAGAAGCAGGTTAATTCGAAATTTTTAAATATCCTCTCAAAATTACTGTACAGATTTGCTGGAATGGCTTATGTATTCTTGTCTGTTAACTACGAAGAACTATTTTATGTTAATACACATGTTTATTGACAATTTCAACAGCTCAAGGTGAATTTCCGATGGCAACCATCATTTTAGGCGGCTTTGATAATTTTAAAGACAACTTGCACAAGGCTTGGAGACAAATCCGTTGACAAACTTAAGAAAGGTTGACCTAATAGGGCTTCATAGTTGAGGGGGCTTAAGTTTGGTGGTAATGGCTTTTGGGAATCAATTAGGGCATATAAAAAGGATAGTAAGCCTTTCTGTCAGTTCCAAGTCAAAAGTCATTTTCAATTACGTAATTAATTTTTTTTATAACGACTATCACCGTTTGTTTTTAATTAAATTTAAAGACTTTTCTCCATTTCTAAAGTTTCCTAAATACTTAATTAAGTACGTAATATTACTAGAGAAGGAGAAATAAGTGTGTAACGCAATTGTTTTAAATTCAGCTGTAGTAGGATAAAAACTATAAAATAAAAAACAATACACGATTTTTTTTATTGTTGACCACGGATTAATATATTTATTGATTATATTTTTTAGTCCTATTGTATGGTTGTGAGGAAAGTAAAAAGAAAATCAAAAACGAGAATCGATAAATATGAAGAAGACTCGAGTAAGCAAAATGCAAACACAGCAAGGATTCTGACGAAGGTGAATTTCGTTTCAGTGTGATAAAGATACCGAAGAGTTAGCTCGTTTTCCCGAAATATTTTATTTATTTTAAAAAATAAGTAAGAACAATTTATGAATTGTAGACGTACGGAGCCAGGAAGGGACATAATATTATTTCTATAGGGTATTTTTTTTTAAAAATTAACTAATGTTTAAATAATAATTGTTAAATAAGTAATTATCATTATATTGTTGTTGCATTTTTTTTCTTACTTAGTTTAAGTACTTAAATTACCCAAAGACGGGGAATGACTCTGAAACGTCGGTGTACTGTAAAAAAAAAAAGGAGTAATAATATAATTCTAAAATATTTATTTAAAAGAATTTATAATTTTAAATAGTTTTTTATGGCCTAATTTTGTTATGAAAATAATATTTAAGTGTTCGTGGTCCAAAATTGGTTAAAGAAAGGTCCCTGCTTGGGAGAAACTAGTAACGACACATGTGAACTTCTTCTATACTTTGTTATATAAGTTTTTGTAGGCTTAGGATCAAGTAACTTTACTTCAACTTAAAGTTCCTCGCAGAACTCAGCACATCTGGATGCTTCTGCTTAACGTTGATTCTGAGCCATGTGACCTAACTCATAGCGTAAAAGAAATTCGAATAGACGCGGTACTCTTTATAAGTCTTGCTAAGTCCGCTCATTTGTCCTAATTTTTTTATATTTAGTAAATTAATAGTTTTATTCGATTTATTATAAAACAATTGTTTAAGTTTATCAATATAAATCTGGATTTGATCGAAGAGTAAAAATTATTCTTATTGTTTGAAGTAAAGAGGATTTTTTAAATTTAATTTGACTTTGTTTTATTTTTGACAAAGTTTTAGCTCATGATAGTTACAATTCAGTAGTCTTGTAACTGTTGTCCCATGTAAAGTTTGATTTTCACATATCATTTGTTACAACTATTCCAAACTCAAATGGAAGTTTTTTCGCTTTGAACATTGACTTGAATTGAATAGAAAAACAGCCTATTTATTCAACAACGGGCCAAAAGCCGTCTGATAGTTTTTGACAAGATCTGATAAAAAAACCCAAGGTATGGTTGAACATTTGAACATTACAATTTCTGAAATATTAGCCCTAAATGAGCTATTTACATCCCTTAGTTCTCGAGATATTGCTTATTAAAAAGCAAAATTTCTTAAAAATCTTCTGAAAGATTGGTAATTAGTTAATTTATTTTGAGAATTCTATATCTCAGGAACTATGTGATGTATAGATGTCTATTAGCACTCAAATTAAAGCTAGCTTAATGGACTATAAAGGGGTTTATGACCTTTACCTTCGTAGGAATAGTATTTTTCATGATATTTGTTAAAATAGATTGATTTATAGTTGTTCGGATAGTTTGATTTATGAAAAACTTTATTTCAGAAACCATTCATACAGATATCTGCTGGACTCAAATTAAAGCTAGTTAAATTTACTATAAAATAGTTTATATCCTTTATTATTGTGGAGTAGCAGCTTTATGATATTTGATAAAATAAATTCGAAAAATATTAATTTCTAGTAGTTCAGATAAAATGTTTGATTTTTTAAAAAATATATCTGGAGTACTATAAGATGTATATACGTCTGCTAGCACTCAAAGTAAAGGATATTTTACTTACTATAAAGTAGTTTATGACACTGTACGAATATGAATTTGGTACATGAAAATTTGTACCAACAACTGTAAATCAATATGTTTTAGCAAATATCATGAAAATTCCTTCATAAACTACTTTATAGTCCATTGAACTAGATTTAATTTGAGTGCTAATAGACATCTGTACGTCTCATGGTTTTTGAGGTGTAGATTTTTCAATATAAATTCAATAACTATTGATCTTCCTTTACATTCTGTACAACATTTTTATGAAATAAATTATTGGACGTAAATAGCTCTATTAGGGCTCATATTTTAGCAAATTTACTCAACTTTAAATGGCGTTCTCTTAGGTTTTCTAGTTTTGTTGGTAGTTTTCAAGATATAGAGCTCCGAATGAAATATTATTTTTTTTAACGTTTTGAAACAGTCGCCATTTTTTATTCCCCCTACCTATACTTGGTAGCTTCATCAATTTTGACTTGTAATTATACATAGATTTCATTAAAGTAATAAAAAAGTAAGGTGAAATAATTGTGTTTTTACTCCTCTTGGGCTCTTGTACTATGATGAGTGATAAGTGAAAGGTTTTTTTGATTCAATATTTTTTTTTTATTCAACTCCACTAGCTAGAGAAATCTAATAACCTTTTTTTTTCTTTTAAAGTTAATAATTAACGATATAGTAATTAATGAACTATTGACTTAATCTTGGCCGAGTGACTACAAGTCGGTCGTTGGGAGGTTTAATGTACTGCAGTGCGGATGGCATTAACTGTGTAATGAGCCCTAGTACATCAATTTGGAACGAACGCTACTCATCTTAAAAGCAGAAAAAAAAGTCTCTTAATTTATTGCAGGGATTACCATGAACATGACTACTCACTTAGGGATCTATTATGTTTTCGTTGACGGAAACTGAGATTTTCTCACGTTTTGATCTTATTACTCGATATAAAACGTCAATTATCGTTTATTTAATTTTTTTATTAAAAAAATAAATTCCAGTTCGTGCATAAAGAACCTTTTATTTAACACCTTGGAGTTAAATTTCAATTTGTAAAAATTTCAAATAACAATTTTTTTTTATTTTGCGGTTACTATAAAAATTCTTATTTAGAGTTTCTGGAGGTGAGAAATTAGAAAATAGAATGAGAAAATATCAACTTTGTTCCTGCCCAGAATAAAACAGTTTAAGGAAATATATCATATGATTTCATGATATTTATAATCGGGAGTCATCGGAGACGCTCGAATGTATCCGACTGTCCAATCCCTAAACTGTTGTTTCTATTTTTGCTATTTGTCTCCTCATTAGTTAAATGTCAAATTCTTTCATAGCTCATACGTATCCAAATATTAAAATTTCGTCCCCCTTAGCATGGCTTTAGCAGGGCTGTCAGATTTAAACAGAGATTACAACTCGAAACATTGGTTAGCAATAAATAGTTTTATTTTACTATTTTTATACCTTTATTGACCGCCACCCGGACTATCTTCATACGATCAACTATCTTCTTCCAAAAAGTCATTTAGTTTTAGTTTAATCAAAATCGCTTGAGCCGGTTTAAGAAAGTAAAAAAAAGTGTACAACCGAGTTAATGAGTCATTTCTGGTAGGTCGATTTTATTGGAAAAGTTTATGTTAGATCCTAGCTATAATCCTACCTTATATATGTAAGTTATGTTTCCTATGATTTATTGTTTTTGAGCTAGGTTGTTCACATACACACAAACACTTTTGTGAGACTTTGTTGTTTAGAGTCAAATTGAATTCGAATCTTTTAACGATTGTAATACATCGTACATATAATACATATATAGGCAAGAAGGATCAGCACTCATTACATATATGCTTTTCCAAAATTCAGTGCGATTAGAACACTATATATTTGGTTTGGCTTAAGTATCACATAGTATAATGACAAAAACTAACGTAATATACGGTGGCCTATAATTTTGTCGGGGGTCTATATATACTCAAAATTAGGGTAGAGGCAATGCACGGCGAATATTAGAGAAACATTTTTTTCTTGTCCGACAGTATAGTTTTAAACATTTAATTGAATTACACCTGTAAATTTTATTGAAATCTATTACCGGGAGTGGGTAGCTATTGGTAAGGTATTGTTCTACAAACTCCAAAAACCAGGATTAAATATAATAATAAGCGAATGTATTACAATCGTTAAAAGATTAAAATTATTATTATTATTTTTTTAAATAATTTATTTATTGATATTTACAACTGTATACACATATATACAACAAGTAAATTTGCTATAGGTGACATAGTGACATGATAAAAACATGTGGAGAATCTACCCACTGATAGAACTCCAATAACATTTCTAGAGGAGAATATCTCGAGGCCATCTTCTTTTCTGACGCCTAGGAGGATTATTAGGTAATGAAGGAGAAGCCAGGTTAGAAACAAGTGGATTTGGGTGGTTGAGAAGTTTATGGAAGGAACGGTGTCTGGTTCTGGCCAAATCGGCAACATATGGAACATTGAGGTCCTGATGGATGACTTGATTTGTGACAAAGTAAGGAGCAGTAAGGATTTTGGACTGTAAGGATTGGATTCTAAGGAATTTGATGGTTTATTAGAGCCCCAAAGCTCAACTCCGTATATCCAGATAGGCCTTATAATAGTCATGTAGATTAGTCTTTTGTAATGGATTGGCAATTTAAACCGTTTGTCTAGTAAATGTTGCAATAGTCGGAATCTACGAGCAGTTTCTTGTCTTTTTAGTCTTGTATGAGGATTCCATGTCAGTCGTTTGTCGAGATGTAGTCCTAAGTAACGGATCTGTTCGATTAAAATTTAAAAAAAATTAAATTCAGGTGTTATGATATTAAAAAAAAATATAATCTACCGCTACAATCGATGATGGGTCAGGGGTACAGTAGTTTCTAAAAAAGTAATGGTAGTAGATCAATGGTTGTGGAATGAGGTAATTTGGAATCACGCTCAACCGCCATATTTATACACAATTAATGGTGCCCACTTTATGTGACTGGATGGACCCCGTAGGGCTCTCTAAACCACAGAGCCACACGGATACAATAACTAATTATAAATAATTATCTGTCACAACCGGATTCGAATCTGAGTTTTAGGAGTTTGTAGTACAGTGCCTTACCAATGAGCTACCCACTCCCTGTAATAGATTTCAATAAAATTTGCATGCGTAATTTAATTAAATCTCTAAAACTGTACTGTCGGACAAGGAAAAATGTTTCCATAATACTCGCCGTCCATTGTCCCTACCTTAATTTTGGGTATATATACACTCCCCAACAAAATTATAAACCCTCTATGTTTTTGTCATTATATAATGTAATACTTAAGCCAAAGCATATAAATACTGTTCTAATCCCACTGAACTTTGGAAGAGCATGTCTGTAATGAGTCCTGATCCTTCTTGCCTAAGGATTAGCAAAAATGTAAATATTTACATGCGGCAAAAGTATAGGCCGGCCTCTCAGTTCTTATCTAAATCTTGCTGTAGGAACAATGTTAGTGAACATTACATTCAATCTATCAGCGAGGCTAAAAAAATTTGATTAAGTAATGCCTAGAGGGAAATTATTGTCTGAGAGTGAAAAGGACGTGATTCAAACATTTTGCGATATATTGGACAATATCGGTTAATTATATACAGTCAAAAGAAAAGCGAGCCATGTTACGTTATGCTTCGAATTCTTCAGCCACGCCGAGAGAAATTTATGAAAAGCTTGGGTCCAAACAAACATCAGGAATGTTCAACGCCTTTTGCAAAATCCCGTCATTTAAATCGCCTTAGGCTGAATTCAAAGCCCCCTCTTTCAAAAGCACACTAAGCCTAACAGAAACAAGTTTGCTTCGGAACACATCACATAGAAGAAAGAATCTGGATGGCCCTGATGGATATCGATATTATTTTCATGATTTGCGAAAAGAAAAAAATATTTGTAAGCAAGCGTCAAATAGGAAGAGGAGGTATTATGGCTTGGGCTGGGATAGGATACTATGGAAATACAGAATTAGTATTTTGTTCAGCTAAATCGAATGCGACAAAGTATATAGACATCGTCCGGGAGCAATTTGTTCAAAGAAGAGAAGAGCTTACTCGAGAGCGAACTTCCAGCAAGACAATGCATCTGCCCTCACAACTCGCATAGAAAAAATTTTTTTGCGGCCAAAAACATTTCCATCTTACCCTGGCCAGCCCGATCACAAGACCAGAACAATATTGAGAACTGCTGGGGGGAACTTACTCGAGCAGTTCGACTTCATAGAAGAACTGAAATCTTGCATCGTAGAAAAGTGGTCCAATACTCGTCTGAAGTATTTAAAGAAACTTTTTAAATCTATTCCAAAACGACTGACTGAAGTCTTGTGAAGGAATGGCGGTTGAACACATTACTAAAGAGACAAATACAAAAGATAATAAAAAAAAAAAAATTTATTAAATAAAACCAAAACTTAGTATCCAATTCTGTCTCAACACTTTATTTCTCACAAGTCCAACGTTTCGGCCATTCCAGCCATCTTCAAGGACATCTAAATATTCAACAGCTTATATTATATCTTCATTTTTAAACATTTACAACATCATTATTCACTATATAATATAACATACCTTCAATACAAAACTCCTCCTCACATTAATTCACAATTTCTATTGCAGGCTATTCTGCCCAGGCCATTTTCTTTATTCTAATTTCAAAACCTATTCCAACACTCAATTATTAAAAAGTCATATTTATTATTAATAAGCTTACTAAGCTTAATTCTAGTTACCTATTTATTTAAAATTTAAAAACATTAACATTTATTTTTCTCTATAAAATTGTCAACAATATAAAATACACCACCATATAACAAACCATTTATAACCTCCCACTTACACAGGTCTGCCTTGTTTTAAAATTAATATATTTTTTATTTTAAATTGCATTTTTGTTTCAATTTAGTATTTATTTTAATTCTCAAATTTCCTCTATTAAATTTAATTGTAACTAGTAACAATTTTCTCTATTATTTTTATAAATTTATTTTTCTTAAAATCTCTGTATAATGTTGGTTTAAATTCTTAGTATCTGTTTTAAAATTAACTGTGTAATTGATGTTCTCTGATATATAAATTGATTCAAGTATTTTTCTTTTGTATAAATTGTTTTCTTATGTAAAATTAATGTGAGGAGGAGTTTTGTATTGAAGGTATGTTATATTATATAGTGAATAATGATGTTGTTGTAAATGTTTATAAATGAAGATATGATATAAGCTGTTGAATATTTAGATGTCCTTGAAGATGTCTGGAGTGGCCGAAATGTTGGACTAGTGAGAAATAAAGTGTTGAGACAGAATTGGATACTAATTTTTGGTTTTATTTAATAAATAATTACCTTGTCTCAAACAATTTTGAAATAATATAATTAAAAAAAAAAAAATTAACTGGCCTCTATTTTTTTCTCGGTCATTGAATGTGTTTTAGTTTTTTCTTCAATATACTTGTCATAAATTTACCTTAAATGAAGATGGCATATAAGTTTGTCAGGAAGTGTATATATATATATATATATACAACATATAGGTTATATTATTGTGATAGGATTTATAAAATTCTTTTATTATCAGGAAATGATTTATTCTCTTTTTCCTCTTCCAGTGGAATGGCTTTCTTTTGTTATTTTACTACTTTATTGGAGGCAACGAGTATGTTATTTTGAGGACGGAACCATAAAGAAAATTGTTTAGTTTGAAGTGGAATGGGTACTCAACGGAGTAGGGGGTGATCTCGTGAGCAGTTGTGCTATATTTTATTTTTGTCTGCATTATTCTTTTTTTTACTTACAGATAACTCTGATGGTATATGATAAAAATAACTCTTATAGATATTATCAATTCTTTTCAGTTATTTTTGCTTGTTTTTTTATTTCAGTCTTCCCAAAAATATCTAATGTGTTCTTTAACAATAGTATCGTAAGTTTGCTATTATTTGGTATTTAGATATCTCTAGCTATTTATCCGTTAAAGAGTTTCTTGAAAATTTAAAAATTATTTATTTCATTCCTACTAACTACAATGCTTTTCAAATATTTAATTTATTTTTTTGTAATTTAATTAGAACTGTTTGTCGATCTGTGAGTCTAAATTTTATAATATATATGTATTAACTCTCAATCTTTCCTGGTATGCTTTTTTCCTGACTCTTTTCCACCTAAGAACTGGAGTTGGATAACAATCAGGGTGTGTATCGTATAATCATACATATAAAAACCACAAAAGTTTCAATATTTTCCCTTCTGAACCGTTGTATGATAACCAAATATTTTTTAACTTAAGAATTCATTCTATATGTCTCTTAAAACTTGCTTTGATTTTATGTTTGTAAATTGATTTATGAATTAAATTTAAGTAAATTTTTTTTTATGAACCTATGTTTCACTGCTACGATGTTTGAAGCTTTCAACTACAAAACTCAGTTTCATCCTTCAATCAAATTTTATATTAAACATGAAAAAATTCTAATTTAAATAGATTTTGAACTTATATTTATTATTATTATTTTTTCTTGAAAAGTGTAATTACATTATCAACAACGATGGTGGAGGTTTCTCGTGTTAACTTCAATACATGTTCAAGTAGAGATTATAAGTTTTGAAACTTTTATTTATTTATTTTTTTTATTACTTGCAGAATATTAATGAGGAGCTGTCGGTTAAAAGTTAATATATACATTTCTGAAATGCAGGTTTTGTTTTTTAACATGAAAATTCTATAACAAAATTTTTTCTAGATTATTTCAAAATTTAAATTTTTCTATGTCTAATACGTATTAAAAATCAATATTTTCAGTAAAAAATTAATTTATCAACATTAGATTCTGCTATAATAATTTTTTAATTATAACTTTCCAAAAATGAATATATTGACTTTTACTCCTCACATTATATCCACAATTTTTTTTCTTTGATAAAATTATCTTATACACACATATATTTATAAAGCAATATTTTAGTATGCATATAAATTTTTAGAAAATCCCAAAATTTTCCAATTGAATCACACAGACTATGTGATTTACTATAGCCAATGTTTGTATGACGTTTTTATTGAAAAAAAAACAATCTTCCATAATCGCTGTTCAACTTATTTATTTGGACAGTTTCATTTTGTATCTTTTTAGCCCTGATGAAGCCCTGCAAAGTGGGGCGAAACGTTGGAAAATAAATAGTTGTAAACTATTTTTGTTTCTCTTTTGACCGCAACCCTGACCATCTCCCTATAAATCTTCCATAATCAATAGCAACGGCTATATTCAATCCATTCCATCATACAATATTAGTACCACATAGAAATAAATAGCAATATAAAGTAAATAATAAATAATAAAATATAATTATAGCAGCTAATAACCATAATATACCATATAATAGACCAAACATCGTACTCATTGATAAAATGGTTAAGAAAAATCTGATCGCAAAATCGGAGTTTGAGAGACAACGTGCTAAAGATTGTAAACGAAAAAGAACAGAAATATCAAGATCTGTACGAAATTAAAGAGAATAGCTAAGATCGGTTAAAATAAATAAATAATACATCGAACAGTAAAATAAAGGTTTACTAGTCACCTCTGCGAAACTTCTCACATTAGATATGTTTCTTTCCATTCTTTAATTCATTCAAAAACCTTAGCGATTTCATACTCATTTGAATAAACAATATAACATTACCAAGAACGTATGTGATGATTTCTTGTGTTGTTCACATAAAATTATTATTATTACATTCGATTATTATGTGATCGGCAATCATATTTATGAGCAAATGATGAGTACGGAAGACACGGGAATATTTTATATAAATGTTGAAAAAAAAATTACAAATAATTATTTTTTGAATTATATGATTTGATAAAATATATAATTTTGACTTTAGATGTTTCATTTTTTTTTTTTAATATAACAACATAAAGAAATGCAATATTTTCTAGTATAACTTTTAACTACCCGGGGTTAATGAACTATATAAATAAAATTATAAAGCGTTAATTAATGGGGCCAATCAAATACATGTTTTCATAAAAATCGTTATTCTTTGCTAATAATCTAATAACAATTATTTACTGGAAGCATTTGGTGTGATCAACAATACGTGGAATCTGCTAAACCTTTGTGAAGCAAATGGTCCTTTGTTCAGGCGCTCTATTCCTTTGACCTAAAACGGTAATCCCCTACTGAATTAATTCACCTAATTAATGATTAGGGTTTGACAAAGTTACAAGGTACAATATATTTCTCTCAATTATTGGGAAACAGCATTGGTTAAGATTTCAAACGGATTTGAATATTATAACTGAAAATAATATCTGTTAAGCAGATATATTGTAAATTTAATTAAAGGACTTTGTTAAGCTTTTAGACGGGAAAAAACTTAAGTCATTAATTTAGGATTTATTGTGCTTAGATTATATTTGTATACATCGAGACCTGTCCGCATCTTACTTCAGGTAAACTTGAGTTTAGTAGAAATCTCTGCCTATGACTCCTTGATGAAGGTTGTTTCTTTGCTGAAAGCACCCCCCGACCGTATTCTCCAATCAGTTGTTGTTGTTGTTGATTGTTGCTTAAAGGTGTAAAACCCTCTGGTCATCAACGCCTATGGCATGATAAAAGTAAAAAAAAAATAAATAAATAGATAAAAAAATAAATAAAAAAAATAAATAAATAAAATCAAAATCAAAGAGGAGTTATAATTTATGAAGGAGGCGATGTGCTTTTAAAAATTCAAATACTAATGTAATTTTAGCTTCCACATCCGTGGGAGCTTCTGATAAATTTGGGGTCAGTCCTATCCTGTTTATTATTGGCAAATAGTGAGTACATTATTGCATTAGTACATTAGTATAGTAGTATATTAGTACATTAGTATAGTGAGTACATTATTAAATTAGTACATTACATCCAATCAGTAATCTACGGTCAACATGCTTACTATTTTAGTTTTCTGAAGGTTACAAGTTTTTTTTGGTCCTCCTATTTTAGCCACTTGCTTGTTTTACTACACGTGGGTGTAGATTGTTGGACTTAAACAATGTTTGCTGGTTTCTGAACGTCGGAGCATCGCATCTTTAACAGGGGTTCTACTAAGACCGGGTGTTCTGGACTTCATGCCATGTTCTTTTCATAAAAATAAAATTAAATTTCCCTAAAATTGAATTTTTTTACTTCTTTTTTTTACTCTCCAGATACGCTCCTTAAATCCGACAGATATTTTTATTAAAGTAATCTTACCATTACTTAGTTTGGATATTTTTTTTCCCTTTTACTAGTGTTAATAAAAGGAAGTGAAGAACCCTAGGGTTCTACTAAGACGGTGTTACGGGTGTTCTGGACTTCATTCTGCGAGATCATGCCATGTTCTTTTCATAAAAATAAAATTGAATTTCCCTGAAACTGAATTTTTTTTTTACTTATATTATTTATTCCTTTTTTTTTTTACTCTTCAGATACGCCCCTTAAATCCGACAGATTTTTTTTATTAAAGTAATCTTACCATTACTTAGTTTGGATATTTTTTTCGTTTTACTAGTGTTGCAGGTATATTTTATTTATTATAATATCTATTATGATACTTGAAGAAGTTTGTCGGGGGGTGCGGTCAGCAAAGAACAACATAAATAAACAAAAGCATATTTATTTATTTTATGCCGACGTTTCGACCTGAGTTTCAGGTCTTCATCAGGGGTTGTGTCGTAGAGGAGGGAAAGATTAGTACTCAGTACTAATCTATTATTATAGTTTATTTCTTATCTATTATTGACAGTTCACTCGGACCATGGTCAAGAACAACTCTATTCAAGAGTTTCCACTATTAAAAAAAATACTAATCATGCGTTGTTTTTTTTTTTAAATCTTTTAGAAATTATCCAATCACTGGATTTTGCTAAGGAATGCATCGAAACTATCTTACAATTAAAATTGATACTTATTTTAAGTCCCTGCTTCTAATCATTGATTTTGGAAATTAAAAACAATAAAATTAAATTAAAAGACGATGAATCGGTTATTACTTAAGTAACAGTCGTAATATTTAAATTAATATTACTTTGTTTTATCGAACTGGCAGTCGAAGTTACTGATCGAACTGGCAGACGAGAGCAGTGTCACTCACATCCTAAGTGTAGTTTGAATCTGCTGCTTTCAATGTCCTGGGGGAACTTCTAGTTTCTTCAAGTAGGTCTAGTTTGTAATTTGGTTCCAGAAAGTTCTGCGGAACGTCTCACTCGGCCAGATGTCAATGGCTGAACAAACAATTGGTCCAAGTCTAGCGTATAAGTTCTAGAAAAGATCAGAACTAAAACTTTTTATCTACATATCTTGATCAGTAAAGATATATTATTTTTGTATGCATTTTCAAGTTTAGGGAGAAAACTTTTACAATAAAGCTTCTGCTTATTTTAGATAGTTTTAGATAGAGATAACGTTGGACTATGACGTATAAACGAATTTGATTTAGCAAGCATTTAAGATTATTATATTATAT
>NW_027113607.1:332250-339014 GCF_000696795.3 Halyomorpha halys | reverse complement strand
AGGTTTTAATGAATCACTTAACCAAGGCTTAAATTCCCTCAGGTTTTCCCTTATATAATATTAAAATATAAATAAATAAATAATTGACCGTATGAATTCATATTATGAAGAAGATGGTCATGGAAGCGGTCACAGGATAACAAAAAATTAATAGTTTACATTTTAATTGTTAAAACTATTAACAAAACTTGGGTGGTCCTGATTTTTTCTTTGTTCTTTATTCATTCATCATTATTATTATAATTTATTATGTTATGTTCTCTCTTGGCTTTAATTTAATCTTAACTTACTTCTTTATTTTCCGTTTTTGGTGTGAAAATTTTTTTTATCTCATTTCTACTTTTCTGTTTTACTTGTTATTACGTCTACTGTTCATTTTAACCTAATACTTTGTATTATTTTTTTATATTCTTATCATTGTCTATTTTATTTAATATTTTCCTTCATTTGTATATTATGTTGTTTTCACTTACATTTATCTAGTTTTAACCATACCTTAATTTATCTTTTGTATTTATCCAATTATATCAAAATATTTTTAGTTGTTTTTGTTTTTAATATAATTAAGATACAATCTTTTATCTCTGATGAAGTTTTACAAACTGGGCCGAAATGTGGGAAATTTAATAGTTCTTAACTATTTTTGTTTTCTAGTGAGCGCACCCCTGACCAATAACCCTTCTTAATAACCAATATTATTAAATTTTTTTTTTTTCATATTTGTACTTAAAAATTCATTTAAAAATAAAAAAAGGATTATTATAAATATAAATGATTGACCATATTTTTCAAAATATGAACGTCCGGTGGTACAGTCAAAACGAACAGAAAGTAGTTAACAAGAGTTAACTAATTTTTTGCCTACGTTTCGTTTCACTTTGCATTTGTTTTATTTACAATAAAAATAATTTATTTAATTTTATGACCTTTAATTATTCTCATCTTGCTTCCTTAATTTTCTGTCTCTTAGTGTGTACAATTTTAGTATTTATTTCTCTTATGTCCTCTTTTCTATTTTTACGTGTCATTACGTCTCCTGTTAATTTTAAATTTAATAATCTATGTTATCTATTTTGTTCATTTTTCTCTTATATTTACAAAATGTTAAACACCACCTTAGTTTACTTCTTTGTATCTTATAATTCTAAATTTTCAACATATTTTTAGATGGTATCAGGGAGCCCTGTGAAGTTGGGCGAAATGTACCAATCAATGTACAATTCAATGGTTTTTAATATAAAATAGATCTAACCCTTAATGAAATAGATTAATGGGCTTTAATGAACAATTACTTAAAACAATTTTGCTCTACCTACCTTTACTTTTGCGTAATTAAAATTGAAAGTAGAGGCAGGAGTTCGAATCATATATTTCCTAAACCACCCGAATTATTCCGATTGCACAACTTTTTTTGATTGTACAAATATTTTGTTAAACTGTTGTATTCTTGGCAGAAAATAGTTTGATATTCGTCATTTTCACTTTGAGGAACTGAACTTAGAATTTTTAAATTTAGTGAAAGTTGTATTCAGTGCGTACCAATTTTTGTGCCCTCCACTCTTCGCTCGAATATGAGACTAAATAAACTCGAATATAATAATATAGAATTAATATACTAGATTTTTTGTTAAACAGCAGTTAAATAATTTAATAATAATTATTAAGTGATTTTTTAAATAAAATATAAATAAATGTCTCACTTTAGAACCTGATTGGCAGATATAAATGTATTAAGAGCCTTTGATCTTAAATAAACTTAATTTAGTTTTTTCCCATTTATTGCTACAGGAATAAATCTGGAGTCCCAAGGAAAACTTTGAAAGTAATTGTTTTCTTTGGTAGCGGTTTGTGGTCTTATAAGAAGGAAAAAGAAGGGGTGTGTGGGGGTGGCAGAGAAGACTTAAAAAGATGTTTATTGCTCCCGCAGGATTCAAAATACGACTATGGCTGGAGGAACTAAACCCGTTTCTTTCCATCCTGAACATGCTACATATATGGTTGGAATATATCGTTATATTCCCTCATGACTATTTTCCACTTTACATAAATAATTTAAAAAAAAAAGATAAAAGGAAAATGTAAACATGAAATTTTATATAAAATTAAAAAAACGGTAGCAAATTACGTTTTTTTGTAAGGAAAATTATTCTAATTATGTAAGTATTATCAAAATTATTTTTAAAAATACATCCCATTGAATTCTGCATCCTTAATAACATAGACATTCATTAGATTTATTTTTTATTAATATAAAATTCCATGCATCAATTGTCCAGCCATATATATTGGTGAAACAAAACAATATATAAAAGACAGGATGTATCAACATGAAAATGATATAAAGAATAGGGAAAAGGAACCCAAGAAAACAGCATTGGTTCAACATGTTGTTCAGAATAAACATAAATGTGATTTTGAAAATGTCCAAATCATTCATAAAGAGAATAATAATTTTAGAAGGAAGATATTAGAATCGATTTATATCTCACAAAATATAAATTATACTGTCAACTTCAAATCAGATTCCAAAGGACTGAATCACCACTATTCAGAAATTTTAAGCAGAATAAATATGTAATAATTGTATACAAAAAAGATGGAAAATAAAAAAGTTCAAATCCTAAAATAGTACAAGTATATGAATGGAATAAAACTGCAATAATAAAAGTGTGAATAGAGAAATAAATGAATTAAAAAATAAGTTAAAGAAAAGAGGGGGAATAAATTTATATGTGAATGAAATACACATAAAATAGGAATAAACTAATTATAGAATTTAAATGTATAAAAAATGTTTATGGTGTAAGCCGAAAAATTAGTAATAAATGTTAATTAAATTAAATTGAAAATGTAAATTAATATTTAAAGAAAAAATTATGTTATATGATAAGGTGATAACAGAGTCCTAACCTGTTGAAGGTAGGTTCTGTTTGGAGTTTGCAAATGAAAATAATAGTAAGAAAAGTGGTTAGTAAAAGTTTTAAATTTGAGAAGGTATTTTATAGAAGAATTTGTAAGTAGGAATCTATTTTTAAAAAAAAGACAAAAAATTGTATAATGTTATTGTGATATTATTTTAATGATTAATTATTTAAAGATGGGACAAAGGCAATTAGCCGGCATTTAAAGAATTTTAAAGGAAAAAATGTAAACAAAGTAAGGTTAGGACAAAAAAAAAATCAGTATGTAAGTGAAGGAAATAATGAAATTGTTATAAAAGTAATTAAAAGGAGCTGTTTGTAGGAATCC
This sequence comes from Halyomorpha halys, assembly GCF_000696795.3. Classification (NCBI taxonomy): domain Eukaryota; kingdom Metazoa; phylum Arthropoda; class Insecta; order Hemiptera; family Pentatomidae; genus Halyomorpha; species Halyomorpha halys. Next base: position 335,765 of record NW_027113607.1, on the reverse strand, counting down.
TTGAAAATGACCTAAGTGGTCGAAGCGTTGGAAGTTTAAAAAGAATAAAGTTGAGGAAAAGGATCAAAATTGTTTTTTAAAGAAAATAGACATTCATGTTAATTACGGAAGATTCGAACAATTTAGAAGTTTTTGCACAAAAACGGGAATTACCCACCACTATGTGCCGCTTTGTGGTTATAGTCGCTCTTCTAGCACTCTCTTTCGTTCCATTTTTAAGGACATCTGTAGTAAATTTTGTGTGTTCGTGTGTGTACGTGCGTGTGTGTCCGAGTGTAAACAAACTCAAAAACAAAAGTCGTACATGCTTCGTATATGCCTGAGCTACGAATATTTTTTAGATAAAATCTATCGACCGTAAGTCATTAGTATTATAATCAATTTTTCAATTTTCAGTAAAACGTTTCTTAAGAATTTTGATTAAACTCGGCAAATGAAATGTAAAATTGAATGGGTTTTAACATAAGCTATACCTTATTCTCACTTTAATGGAGAGATCCGATTCGAACGAGAAAAGCCGAAACCGCCCGATCGTTCCCAATTGCATTAAAATTGTTAAACTGTTGTATTTCGGACAGGAACAAAATTTATATTGGTTTTTTCCGGGTAGAGAAAACCTAAATTAGGAATTTTTATAACAAAAAAATACAATTTTTCTCTCGCAATTTTCGCCTTCCCTAGTCATTAATTTTTTTTTTTTAATCGAAAATAACAAAAAACCCATAACTTTATTAACACCAGCCCACCAATTTAAGTGATGCACCCATTGTCTAAGATTTTTGCTATGAGTTACCATTTAGGAGTTACTGGTGAAAAACCTAGTCCTAGAATGTCGATATTTGTCATCTTGCATAAGTTCTCATATAGAAGAATTTCTAATTAAAATACATTCAATAAGCATAGGTATGCATTCTGTCTCATCATTTGATTTGTATTTTTTTATCTCTTTATTTGTATTTTCTTTAATATTTCTTCTCTTATCTATCTGTTGCTATTACCCTTTTCATTTACTATTTACAACCTTTAATTTTTCTTATTATGTCTTACTTTTCATTTTATACCCCTATTATTTTACACTTATGTTTTTTCTTTTTTTCCTTTTTGTAACTATAGTGTTTGGATCTTTTTTAGCCCTGACGAAGCCCTGCAACGTAAGGCGAAACGTTGGCTATAAATATAAAATATAATATAAAATGGCTATAAAATAGTATAATTATCTACTATTTGAGTTTTTTTTTTCCGCATCCGGACCTTGTTGCCCGAAAATTTGATACAATTATCCGTTTAAGTGAAGTTTCCGCTATGAATGAAGTTTTAGTGCATATATGAAACTGTTATAAAAATAGTTTCATATTATTTATTTTAATCAAATAGGGAGGAATTGCAACCCAAGTTGGCGAACCCTCCGACATACTTTATTACCACATCCCAAGTTCCGTCAGTCCACAAGCTTGGGTCTCCCGCTACAAGAACTAGTGAATTAAACATGAGCATCCGGGCAGCGCCATGGCTTACGGAAACGGGAAACTCTTTCTGCGGAAATATAAGTTAGGATTGTATTCTCCTCTATATTTCGAAAAAAGGACTTGTACAATATTTCTAACCGTCTGGTGGTTTAGTGGTAAAATATTGTCCTTTGAAATTATTTGTTATAATTTAAAAACATTATTAATTTTATTACTTTAATATGAAGCTAGTTCTTTCTTTTTATTTAATTAATATCCTATTTATTTTTCCTCGACGTTCCGATGTCCTTTTCTTATCTTCAGGGTTAGTTTATCTTATGTTTCCTCATTAATGTCGTCCTTATAATTATATTTTGTATATTTAAAATTATTTCTAATTGTCTGTAAAATTACTGTAAAAATGTGATTATTGCTTTGATTTTATTTTTATATTAGTTCAAAATTTTACTGATATTATTTTCTTCTTATTTCTTCATGTACATAGTTTAATTGTGTTCATTTTATTTATCTTTCTGTTATATACTTATAGAGATTTTATTATTTATATATATTTCTTCTGTTATTATTATTATTATTTATTTTTGGTATGAATGTGATCATTTATCACTATTACTTATTCCCCAAGGTTGAGGTAGATTGTAATTGTTATCAATAAATAAATTAAAAAAAATTACATGAAAAATCATATTACTGAAACTTTTTACAATATCACTTCACCAGCATGAAAAAGTTAAACTCCTCAAATTTTCATATATTATTTTGCTTTTTAATTTAAGGTGACGTTTCGGTATACTGTATCTAATAAAACTTTCCTTACATATTAAATTAATAACCTTAATAAAATTATTTTGTCAAATATTTTCAACAATTACATTTCACATATTGGCTCAACTTACAACTCAGTTAATGTCTATATGAACCTCTAATTACCCAGACCAAGGTTCTCGAATTTTTTTTTTTATTTGACAAATTAAATAATTTAAACTATTTTACAATATTTCATATTAATATAATATGCAAGGAATAATTAAATCAATATAATATGTGAAAATTAATGATTAGTTACATTAAGATTATTTCAACGAATACTAATTTTAAATTATATTTATAATGACCAGCAAATGAAAATATTTATCACAATTTTCAAAACTTTTGTTGCGAGAATTTTTATAAAAAAAAAAAAATGAAATTATTCTTAAGCTGCTGTTAATTTCTTTAAAAAATTATCGTTTTTGAGAATAATGATTATTAAATTATTTTAAAATTTATAATTTTTAAAGTAAATAAAGAAACTTTTTAAATGTTTTCATGAAATTCGGAATTTGTTTAAAAACAATTTTTAAAAATAGTCTTATTTCAATTTTCAATAAGTAAATAAAAAAAAAATTACAAAAAAATAAATAAAATCACTCTTTAAAAATATATAAACAGAAGGGTAAAAATTTAATTATGTACATAAAAAGAAGAAAAAACAATTATAAGAAGAAAAATTAATAATAAGTCTTATAAAATTATTAAAATTCTGCTTGATGTCACAAAAGCCTTGCTTTAAGTGTGAAATTATTCCTGTAAGGATTTTCATTTATTGTCTATGTTTATCATTTTACATACATAAAAAATATTTTTTTATATATTTAAATTATGTTACAAGATATTACTCCAATAAATTAAGCTATTTACCGTTGGTATTGGTAATATATACCTTAAAATCTTTGCCTTTACAAGTTCGCTAAAGAGTAATGTCCATTCCTAAAATTATTCTGTTCATTCTGTTAGTCTATGGAGTTCCGACAGTTCGCGAAACTCAGACGGCGAAGTCAATTTCAAGTATAAGACAATATGCAAAAGCACTTATAGAAAGTGACCTCAAACGTTTAAGTTTCTGCTGAACTTCAGGTTTTAATGAATCACTTAACCAAGGCTTAAATTCCCTCAGGTTTTCCCTTATATAATATTAAAATATAATTTCATATAAAATTAATATTTATTTAGAAGGCAAATCACATCTGTGTCTTATACCATCAGTTAGTTTCTTGAGGGATTAAGGAA
>NW_027113607.1:310233-331755 GCF_000696795.3 Halyomorpha halys | reverse complement strand
ATTATTTTATATTTCTTAGTATTTTATTCTTTTTCTGAATATTATTTTTTCCCCTTATTTCTATATATTTTTCTGATTTTGTTGTTTACTATTTGTTTTACTTATTAATATAATCTTTAATTTGTATTACTGGTTTTATTAATTTGTTTGAGGATGTGTGTATAATATTTAGTATGAACGCGCTCAATTGTCTCATTATTAGTTATTACGTTAGATTGTTGCAGATCATATAATATTTACCAAAAAGTAATATTAAAATATATAAATATTACTATCAATCAGATTGTCTCGAAAAGTAACCTTCAGGACGTCTATTATTAAGAAACAACTCAATTAAAAATTGATATATTTTGCCAATTCAAAAATATATGTTAAGTAAAAATACGCCAAACCTGATTTTATTGTAAATAAAATTATGAATTTGAATATTTTTTGTTTAATTTGATTTTAGAAAATGTTCTATATTCAATTTACTATTTCTTTCCACACTGTTTACATAAGTTAATACAAAGTGTAAATTAAGGTTTGTGTAAGGTCACCGAGTTAAAAAAAAAGGATAAAAAAAAGTTGTATACATACTTTATTTTATCCTCTGAGCGAATTCCGAACAGTTACAAAAACATCGAACTAGATGGCGATTTGAAAACTTAAAAACTGAACAGTTAAAAAAGAAAAGGAAGCCAATATATTTGTATTTATTATACCATATAAAAAAGATAAACACAATATGAACTACAGAATACATGTGTGTTACATTAAAACTATCTGTGTCTCGTAGTACTATTTAGTTAAGAATTTTATAATTTGTAAAATTAATTAATTAAAATAGGCAAACAGGCAGCATCTCATAATAAATATTAATAAATCTTCCGATGCAATATTAAATTTAGTTCAACTTTTAATATTTATACTACTGCTAAATATACTAGAAATAATGCAATATGATGATGAGGATGATACAATTTTTAATAATTAATTACAAGAAATTCCGATATAACCTTAAGAGAGAAATAAAGAAAAAAAATCTTTATGACTATTTTTGTAGTATACATTTTTAAGTGTTAACGCTATTCTTTATTTTTAGTCATTTTCTTAATGGATATTGTCTAGGGAAAAAAATTATAAACGCTTTTTAATTTCCTAAGGGATCGTGTCGCCTGTTCTGAAGCACCCTCTTGAGGAGATTTTTGTTATTAAATCGGCACAAGTGCGTCTCCAGGGTCGTAGTCATTATGGGACATAGAACGTACTGGCTATGAGCACTTCAGGTGATAAACGACGTTTATGTTTGTCGCAATAGTTTTAAATATTAATATATATATATATATCTGTATAAAAAAAGTATAAGCATATATTTAAACCTTTGAGAAAAAAAAATCCACTTTCAGGTTTTAGATAACTAATTTTTTTTACACGATATTCCACTAAAGACAACAAACATCTTATTTCTAATTTTGATATAAGTCAATCGATCATTTTCCATTTTTAATTACTAGTCACATATAAGTTTGGTTTTTTTTGTGCAAACTGTCGTCTATGTACAAAAAAAAACAACGTTAGAATGCAACAGAACCTAAGGTAAAAAATATTTACACGCCTTATCGGCTTTGCACCACCATGTCCTCAACAGAACAATAAGATTAGTATTCCTCTATTACCTTTCTTAAGATCCCTCTCTGATTAGAAATAGGAACAATTCAGTGAGAGCAAGATACATCAATCTGACAATGGCAGGCTGCTTGAAGAGGTAAAAGCAATTGACGCCGTTAATGGTTCGTTACCGGCTAATGTCTTCCAAGACTAATTGCCCAGAAATCATCAAAGGGACGTTCGGAAAATTAGATCTGACAGAGACGAAGAACCAGATATCCCTGATATATACTGGTAACGCATCTGCCGATTTTTTGCGGCTCAAAACATTTCGAAAAAAAATATTTGATGATAGAAATTAATACATTTTCTTTTTTTCTGTTGGGTTTACGGACATTGTAGATCTTTGCCGGCCCGAACCAGCCTTTTCCATGCCTGCCTGTCTTGAGCTACTGCTTTCGAGTTTTCTGCATGCAGCTCTTTAGTATCTTTGTTGATTACGTCTATCCATCTGTTCCATTGCCTCCCACGAGGTATCTTGCTATCTATACTGGCATGCATTGTTGTGTAGAGGCGTCCTGATGGATTTCTTCGAGCCACATCAGAATCGTCAGAGCCACATCGTCCTGCTCATCTTAACCTTCTTTCCTTCATATCGTGAGATGCTTATTAACCAGTCTCTGCAAGCTGTTCATTGTTAGTTCTTCTCCTCCATGTGTTAAGGCTCCGATCCCAGATCTCTCCTGTAGTTGTATGGAGGACTTTACATTCAAATCTTTGGATTCTGTTTGCAAGAGTACATGTATGGCAGCTGTATATCAGTATTCTTGACAGAGGGAAGAAAGGTCTGTTCGCGCTTCTTATACTCTGGTCTGTTTCAATCCCAAAAAGACTTACAGACTGTGCAGAAAGTCATATTAATTGTTGTAATAAAAATAAAATAAATCAAGTTTGTTCAACATATCCGTAATACATGTATATTTTCTTATGGAATTCTTTTATAATGATATGGGAGTTTGGTGTCTATAAAATGCTTCCAGTCTGTCATTATGTGTTATGTTATGTTACACTGTCTACATGTTAATTTAGATGTTCCTGACAGTATCTGGCAATCTTGGGTTAGACGTGCGTGTCAATTTTGTACTACTACTTCATGTCCGCTTTAGATTAATGACTTCCATGGAAGTATTATTTTCTTAATCTCTCGTAATTTTGTTTTCTGTTGTGTTGGTCGAAGTTATCTGCTATTTATTTAATATTTGTGTTGTCATCAGGGCATAAAGGTCTTCGTGGGGGCAATTTAAGCGGTCAGATGGCGAGATCAATGATGCAGCTTTATCGCTTGGTCAGCTTTACAATTGCCCAGGATGTCCGTGTGTCCTGGTATCCAGATGAACAAAAATTTACGATCAGTCAAATTCAGCTTGAAAATTAGTTGAAATATGATTATATATTTTGTTATGATACGTTGAAAAGTTTCATAAAACTAATAATGCCAATTCTTGGATTTTTTAAAGAACCCTACCATCTACAGAGATTTTTCTCGATAAGACCCTTGATACAATAACTTAACCTGCAGCTGCGGACTATAAGGATCGTAAAGAAAAACTTGAGCAGTTAGACTTACCAGTTGAATCCAATAGCTCTTAAACTTGCTGCGTTAAACTTCTACCGAGTCAATTTAGCAAACTTGTCATAAGTTTCTCAAAAGTCCGACTGAAATATCTTTCAGGGAAAATCATAAAAGTCGCTTGATATTAAATGGGAGTTGGAGCTAAACGAATTGTAAAAGAAATGAAACACTTATTTTCAAGTTAAATTCAATTTAAAAAAAATTGTTTATTGGGTTATTAACATTCCTAAAACATTTAAGTAAATAAAAATGTAATATTTGTTACTTATCTAAGATCTCCGAAAGTTCTTGACCGATTTATATGCTATATTTTTTTAAATGCCCTATGTCGTCCTGAAAAGGTTCTCTGCTATTGAAATCCTGGATTTATCCAGTAGAAAAAATAATAAAATAAAATTTTATTGGTTCACACTTAAATATATAAATTTATCCAAACAATACATATGGATAATTAAATTATCTATATAAATAACAAAAGAATATCCTAAATCAGTACAAGTATTAGCATTGCGTATTTTCGACTTGAAAAGAATGATACAGTCTGTGCGTAAGTGGTTTAAATTAATTTAATTAATATCAATTGTGTTTATTCAATTTATATAATGTTCGTACTAAAATATAGTTATAACGAGGCATTGTTTGGTCACCTAGTATATTACAAAGTATTCATTTTAGCATATTTTATTTTTGGCTGCTATAATGATATATCCATTCATATGTATTTTTTTTCGCAATTAAAATATTAATTATAGAAAAAGTGTGAACTTTGTGGAGTTTGTGAATTTTTTTTTTTTTTAGAGGACGTGATAGCTGAGCGTGCTGTGGCGAGGGTCCGAGAACGCTTGGTTCAGAGGGTTGTGGGTTCGATTCCCACTGAGGCTGGTCAATATTTATTTCGCGGAGTCCTAGGTCCTCAATGGAGAACTTAAGCAAAAAAGAATTTTAAAAAAATTTAAATATAAAATAATAGTCATTAATATAATTAGATGTAGTGAAAATACTCTTCTTATTAAATTTCTTTATTTTAATGTTTCATTAACAAAATCCACCCATCATCAGGTGTACAAATTTACACTATTCACCTTTGACATCAAATCAGATTCGAACCTGGATCCTTATAGTTTGTGGAATAGTGCCTTACCACTGGGCCACTGGGCCAACACACTCCCTTTATTTAGTTATTTATGCTTTACAATTCTTGAAATACAGTTTTTTCCCAAAACAGTTTTTTTTTTTCATAAAAGTATTTGCAATAATTTATTTGAGATTCAGCTTGTTCTCATCTGTTTATTTATTTAAATTATTTTTGAAGGAGTTTTGATATCATGTTTTTAGTTTGCATAAAAATCATCATGTGAAATTATTATATTTTTTTTTCATGAAAAAATGTCGGATTACTATTGTTCATAATTTTTATTTTTTTTCTAGTATTTTTGATCGATATATAATAATAAAATTTGATATTTTATATAAAATTTTCTGGATGCGGAATATCGAAACAATTTTATAAGCCCACATTACCTGGAAATATATTCTTTTCCATAAACTTCTTTGTCACAACAGGCTTAAAGATGAAGGGTATCAAGTCGCTTTGATATTTTTACTATCCCCTCTCAGTCTTTGTTACTTCTATCTTTGAGGGTCTATGTTTTATCGTCTTTTACATTTTTATGTGTCCTTTCGGATAACAGGAAAGTTGTTTTCCTCATACGCTAAGAAAATAAGCGATTTAGAAAACATGCTTTATCAACATTTTAAGTTTCCAAGTTTTCTTAAGTTTCCATGTCCTAAATAGTTCCTGAAGTCCTAGCAGCTTTGCGCCTAAATAATCGTTTGTTCTAAGTATTCAGCTTAGCAGACCAGGATTTAACTGTTCTGTCTCAACTTAGAATTACTTTTTTTTTTCTTTTAGCTATTAGAGTAGCATTGTGTTGATTAAATTTTAAATTTAAATCAGGGTTAGCTGAAATAAATAAATACCATACTAGGCCAATCTAAAACGATTTGTAAAATTAAAGGGTTCCAAACAATTTTTAAAAATCTATTTGTAAGGAATATATAACTTTCTAGATATAATATTAATTATTTCTTTTAATAATTTTGTTTTTCATTAATTTTTTATTTTACTTAGTGGTCTGCAGGCAACAAGGTTGTGGCTTTAATTTTAGCCATATTTTAGATTTGACAATATTTGTGAATCTGTATCTCGTTAAACTATATTCTATCGCGCTAGATCTAGTGTGATAGTACTGATAAGAATGTATATGCTATCTTGACAGTTCTTACCATGGTACTGGGTATTCCCAACTGACCCAGAAATATTTTTTTTAAAAATAAATTAAATTTCCTCATTTAGTAAATCTGATCTAAGTTAAATTGGAGTGTTAACAGGCGTGTAGAGAAACTACCCATTGGTAGCACTCTAATGACATTTTACATTAGCTGGTCTCGTGGCCATCTTCTTTTCAGGCGCCTCGGAGGATTGTCAGGAATGGAAGAGGATGCAAGATTAGAAACTAGGGGGTTTGAGTGGTTAGAGAGTTTATAATGGAAGGAGTGATATCTGGTATATCTATTTAAAAATAAAAATTAAGTAGTAACTATTATTGTTAATTGTTTCAAAAAAGTTAATGTCTTCTTCGGAATAAAATTAGCTTAAGTCTTTCCGCACAATCAATTAATTAATTTATAAATAATCAATATGAAGAATTCCCTGAAAAAAGGAAGTAATCTCATTTTTAAGTCATACATTTCATTTCCTCTACCGTCTAAACATTCAGAACTCACAAAAAAATAAGTTAATAAAAAATCAATTTTAATTGTTGAATTTCCCCAATATATCTTACATATTAATACTATATTTTCATTAATAATCTAATTATTTTTACCGAATAGATCTTTCCTTGTTTCAGTGAATAATAAGCCCCCTTCATTTATTCTGACGTTTACCGGTCTCCCTTAGGATCCTGCTAAGTCCCATATTATTCAATTTATTGATTCGAAATCAAAAATTATTGTTATAATCTTCTTCTTGGTCAGCAATACAGAGTTATTCTTTTCTTCTTACAAAATAAAAAGTATTACTAATAGCTTAAAAGAAGTATAAAAAAACATTCTAAATGCCTTTAATAATTGTCTCTAATGAGGATTAGGTATTGGGTAGCTCAGTGCTACTAACTCCAAGAACCCGGGTTCGAATCCGGCTTTTATTCGTGAGTAAACCCTGTGAGCCCACCCAGCCTCAAGAAGTGGGTGCTCTTAAATAGGTAAAAATCTACGTTTCTGACCTGATCACCTTAGTCAGAAACTCTGCTGGAGCATCACTGATACAAACCTGAAATTCAGGTCGAAACGTCGGTACAAATAAATAATTTTTAATCGATCAATTATTAACACCTTATTATGTATCCAGAATTAAATTTCTCCTCTCTAAGCCTAATCATAACATTCGCCTATTCCATATAGAAGTTTACTTATTTAAACAACTTAAAAAAAAAAACTACAATGTGTGAAAATAAAAATGCCTTAAAATTGTTAATTACATGTATATTAAACTAAAAAAACTAAGATATAATTAATTATCGATACCTTACATGAGTACATTTACAGTCTAACAAATTTCTTTTTATCAGGTATAAAACTATACTATAATAGGAAATTATACAAAAACAAAGACCCATAAATATAACCTTACATAAATTAAACATACATATACTTTATATAAATACATATATTGCCTACAAATCATCGGTTTATGTTATTTAAAAATATTAATTTCTCAATTTATTTTTATCAAATAGTAAACAAAACTATACTAGGCATATCCCAAAGAAATGTAATAATTATTGTACAAATCAATGTTTATAATATAAAAACAACTATATAAAAAGAAAAACAATGGACAATCGAAAGAGTTACTTCTTTTATTACAAATTAAAAAACAGTAAATTAAACAAAAACTTTTATTTCATAGTTAAAATGCTACTTCATAAATAAACTTTTTGAAGCGGCTCTTTCGTTTTCATATTCCATAAATATGGAAATACTATATGACGAAGCTGAAAGGACACTTTTTAAATTTTAGCTACCTTTCTTTTTTATATATTTTAGTTGAATACTTAAATAGGAATCAATAAAAATAATTTATTTCTTTTGAACAATGAAACTTATTGAACAATTCAAAAGTCTAAATGTTATCATTTTTATTCATTTTTCAATTCTTGAAATGGTATATATGACGAACTTGCAATTGAAAACTTTCGTAAAAGATTCAGAATATTTCATAGCCTCGGATTTATTTTAACAATGTTACATGCTATTTTCTCGCGGGTCTGATATGATATAGTCAAATTAACCTGTTTATGTCAATTTTTCTATTAAATACAAATTATTTTATTTGCAAATTATATTAATAACTTATCATTAATTGATAAGTTGATCAATAATTGATATGTTTTTAGCTTTTATAATTTATATGAAGCTTGGAAATTATAGTAAAAATTGTCAATGGTGATGGCCGGGTTGACCGAAACATTGAATATTTGAAAAATTAATTAAGAATGTAGGAACTGCATGGTTATAAGTTATTATGAACTAAATATTATAACCAGTCTCGAACAAGATGTCAGATAATATATAAATTGTGAATATTATAAAAATGAAAGGAACGAGAAAAAAAAAACAAAAGAGCAAATATAAAATATTTTTGACTTCTCTCATCACTTCATTTTATTAATTCCATTCTGTATAATTATTCACTTTATGTCATTCTGTTAATATTTTCTATGCTTTTGATCGAGTCTGGCACCCAGGACTGCTATACAAGATCCGTAAATTCCTACCCCCTTCATATTGTCTCATTATCCGTTCTTATCTCTCAGACAGGTTATTTCAAGTAAATCACAACAGCGCTTATTCATCCCTGTTTCCTCAGTCTCCTAGTGTACCTCAGGGTAGTATCCTTGGTCCTATCCTTTATACAGTTTTTACAGCTGACATCCCAACCCATCCTAACACTATTCTCACCACGTATGCCGATGACACATGCCTATTGTCTTCCATTGTATCCCAATCCCTCCAATCCCACATCACCATCCTCGAAGAATGGTGCCAAAACTGGATGATTAAAATAAATTCCAATAAATTCCACCAAATCACATTTAACCTTCGTCTTGCCCCACAGTATCTTTTAATAATACCCCACTCATTCCTGTTGAACAGATCCGTTACTTAGGACTAAATCTGGGCAAACGACTGACATGGAATCCTCATACAAGACTGAAAAGACAGGAAACTGCTCGTTTGATTCCGACTATTACAACATTGACTAGACAAACGGTCCAAACTTCCAATCCATTACAAAAGACAGATCTACATCACTATTATAAGGTCTATTTGGACATACGGAGTTGAGCTATGGGGCTCCACTAAACCATCTAATTCCTCTCAAATCCAATCCTTACAGTCCAAAATCCTTCGTAAAATCCTTAATGGTCCTTACTTTGTCACAAATCATATCATCCATCAGGACCTCAATGTACCCTATGTTGCCGATTTGGCCAGAACCAGATACCAATCCTTCCATAATAAACTTCCCAACCACCCAAACCAACTCGTTTCTAACCTGACTTCTCCTTCACTACCTAATAATTGAAAAGAAGATGGCCTCGAGATCTCCTTTAGAAATGTTTTTAGAGTTCTATCAATGGGTAGATTCTCCACATGTTTTTATCATGTCATAATATCACTTACAGCAAATTTACTTGATGTGTATATATGTATACAGTTGTAAATATCAATAAATAAATTATTAAAAAAAAAAAAAATTCTATAATTATTGGTTGTTATCTTGTTCTGTTCTTAGCCCTGATGAAGGCTAGAAACTCTAGCCAAAACGTTGTCACAATTAAATAAGTTACATCAACTTATGATTTTGATCGCACCCCAACCATCTTCTCCTCGTATAAAATATTTTGTAGGCGTATCTTATAAAAATAATTAAAAAGAAACAGATAAAAAATATAGAAAGATAAAATACTCAAAATTGTTCTTAAATATGTAGACTATAATTGGAAATATTGTCTTGAATATGTGTTCAATATGTAAAAATTGTAAAACATGTAAAATATACTGTAGAAACTAATTTGTGCTATTAAAATAATTCATGTATATATAAATAAAAAAAATACAAATAATTAAAAATTTGTATGCATAACTAAATTATTGAAATACGCATTTCAACTACCAGCTAGTAAATACACAAATATTTGTGTTTATGATAATCAAAATATATATGAGTTGATATTTACATTTAAATAAACCAGAAAAAATAAATAAATGAAAGTGCACTTGACTAGAAGAAAAAATAGTAATTAATCAAAATGTGAACTAAAAACACAATAATGATAAAATAAATAGAAATATTTTATACTGATATAAGTGTTGTATTTTTTTAATTGTAACTAAAGTAAGATGAGGAGACAGATTTTTACAAGGACTTGATTTTCCAATCTGTACTTTGATCGGAGGCATAATGGTTATTAATATTCCCAGCCACCTCATTTTTCACTCTTGAGACACGGGGACAAAAGTTGCCGATGAGGAAGTACTTTTGAATGGAAGAGCTTTCATTGATAAGACCCATCCTGTCGTTAGGGAGCTCGGATGAGACTTGTTTTTATGCCTCAGCTAATCCATCACCGCCTTCGAGTATCGGTAATTTTTAAATTTATTTCTTCCGGGACGCATGAATATTGTTAATAAAAAATAAATAAATATTAGATACGGCAAATTTATATTATTGTTATTAACTTTTCCTCTATTAGATTATGATTTATATTATTGTTATTAACTTTTCCTCTATTAGATTATGATTTATCAATAAAACTTGAGTTGGAATCGGGCTATGGCAGATAATTATTTCACTGGCCGTGAGTCAGCTCTGTGGATGTTGTAGCTCTCCGGGGTCCACCTAACCTCATAAAGTGGGTACTGTTAGTAGGGTAAAAATGTGGTGGTTGAGTGTAATTGTAAATCACCTCCTTGCACAATAGTTAGTCTATTGTTATTACTTTCTTAGTACTGAACTGAACTGCACCGCAACCCTGACGTTTCATAGGCTGTAGTGGTAATGATTTAATTTTTTTTTTTAATTATCAATTAATTCTATATAACAATTATATTTCGAATTTGATTTTAGTAACTATTATATCCAATTTCATTGTTATTTCTTTTTTCACCTTTCCTTAAGGTTCATAATCTGCTATAATAATTTGTTATGGGCGGAGGCAACAATTCCCAATAATTTCGGCAGGATTTTCCGACTATATAATTTTTTTTATTTTTTAAGGTATATTATAAAATATTTTACAATTCAATGTAGATATTTATGGCGAAAAAAAAACCTAATACAAATTTATTTATGAGTTAGATGACATTTCGGACATCTAATTGCCCATTTTCAAATTCCTTTCAAGACAATTCTGTGTCAATTGTCTTATATTATTATTCTTAGCAATTTTAGGAATAGCTTCGAATATATTTTTAGTAGAATATATTTTTAGGTATTACTAAATTGCATGAATAAAATCTGAAGGATATTAATACAGGTTGAAATGGTATGGATTTAGCTTTCCAATTGTTGTAGTAATGTTGGATTTGGATAAAATTGTCAGGAGCTATGAATTTTTACCGTAAACGCAGTCCATCGGTAGAAAATCCCCGAGAAAACAAGTTCAAAAATTTATTTTTCTTATGTATTAAAAATTGTATTTTTGTTGCCCCAAAAGATACTAAAAAGAAATCTGACTTGATTTTTCCTTTTAAAAAATTAGTTTCGCCTATTTTACTAATATCTGGTTTTGGTTTTTGTAATTTTTAATACATTTACACTCACTTAATGCAATGAAATGTGTTTTATTCTTAATTTTTAATAAAAAAAAAAGCAATTAGAAAATAATAATCATAAATGCAGATAAAAACATACAAGAGATTCTAAAATCATATGAAATATTTGTTTCTTAGATCCTACGACGCACTGAACACTAGTCGGATATCACTTTCGACCTATCATTAAAAAAAAATTAATTTAATTGTTACTATAAACCCTGAAACATTTTTTTTTATTGTTTTTAAATAATTATTTAATAATAATTTATGCAGGTCATCGATAGAAAATCCACAAGAAAGCAAGTTCAAAAATTTATATTATTTAATGTATGAAAAACTTCATTCTAGTGCCCGAAAAGACAAAAAAAAGAAATCTGACTTGATTTTTCCTTTGAAAAAATTTTTTTAGCCTACTTTACTGATATCAGGTTTTTATTTTTGTAATTTTTAATACATTTAAACTCACATAATGCGATGAATAGTGTTTTATTCTTTTTAATAAAAAAAAATCAATCAGTACATAATAACCGTTGAATACAAGCAGAGCAAGAACGATATGAAAAATTATAAAATCATATAAAATATTTTTTTCTGGGATCTTAGGACTGTCACTGAACACGAGTCGAATATATTTCGCATTATCACAAAAAAAAAGAATTTTAATTGTCTGTATGAACTCAGACAAAATTTGGTATTAAATAATTATTAATCAATAATTTGATGAATTAAAATTATCTGTTATTAAAATGATTGATCTTTCAATAGGTTTAAGTAAGGAACAAATAATATAACCATTCTTTTGAGGTTTAAAAAAAATAGTATTGTAAAAAGTTCCTCCAAAAATTTTCAACTTGTTAGGACTGTAATACTGCTTAAATCAATTAAAAAAATAAAACTGTTAAAACCACTTGATCAATTAAAACAACCGAAAAAAAAGGCTTCCCAAAACACATGTGCTACTCGTCGACGATACTGATTGGGAGGATGTTACGATGATTTTTTTTTTCCTTAACGGTTTTTCCGTCCCTTTAAAGCCCCTTGCCGACTAACGAACTGAATTAAAGCTGTTACCATTCTGACTAAAATTTCACTATAAAAATTTCCTTTAGTGAGCGCTTGAATTGAGTCCTTCGTTGCTCTTGTCGAATACTCAGTTTCGTTTGAGTTACAGTAGAAAACACTTTATGAAGTTCACAAATCATCACTCGCATGGTAATTAGTTCTGAGGTTATTAACCCTTACACATAATTCTCACTAGGTTGTAGCTGGTTCAGATAAATATGAAATTTCAGTATTTTAAGAATAAAATTTTCGTTAAAAATTATTTATTTTACACATGTATGAGATTCAAATAATTATTTACTCGTATTTAGAAATGGCATGGATATATAACTGGGTATGTTAATTGCTTTATTAGCGACAATTAACTAATAAGCAGTTTTGCCGATTCTTCTGACAAAAAAAATACTTCTCCGCTGCTTTTTAATCTTTTTTTTTTAATATAATATAAGCAGAGATGGGCAACTATGAAACCAATAGCTAAAGTTGCCATGGATACGATATTTATTAATCAATGGTTCATTCATGAATAAGGGCCGTATCCATGGCAATTTTAGCTATAGCTTTATGAATGAATGAAGATTTATGAATGAATCATTGATAAATAAATATCGTATCCATGGCAATTTTAGCTATAGCTTTATGAATGAATGAAGATTTATGAATGAATCATTGATAAATAAATATCGTATCCATGGCAATTTTAGCTATAGCTAATTTTTGCCTGTCTCTGAATATAATCCAATCAACAGCGAAGGTGATGTTTGCCTATGCACATCGACTGGTCTCTCGGGAACATAATGTCATCATATCTATACTAGGATATATAAAGTGGTTTCATAGTAATAGTAAATATTATAAATATAAATAAATAAAATAAAATTGAGATAAAAGGAAAAATATATATAATTTTACTCGATAACGGTAAGAGACATTAATTGATGTGACAAAAAAAATCATATTATTTATATGTATTTGTACATATTTGTTTTCTTAAGTTAATAAAATATTTCCGGAATGTGATGGCTATTATCGTTTAGTAAAGTTGCCAAATGATGTAATCCGGTGTCTGTCAATTGCCTGAAGTCTGCCAGTATGTTTTTAAAGGGGCTTCTACATGTTGGCCAAGCCATGGCGAACTTAGACATGCGCGAGCATGTGTATGGGTGGCTTGGTTGGTACGAGTTGGCCTAAGCTCGTTGCCGGTCCCTGGAGAGTTAGTTTTTTGGATACTGATCAAATGGGGTTCGTGAGAGCGCTCGTGTAGCATCTCCACCATTGTTATTTTTTTAGTTTGAACAGAGAGCTCTTAGGAGATTAAAGGTGTTTGCTATTACTTTTTATAATAAGTTATATATTTAATCTTATTTATACTTAATTTCATTTAATCTCCTTTCATTTTCTTTTTTTTTTGTAATAAAATAATATATTCCCAGTACAATGGCTGGAACCAGTTGTACGTCCGCCATGCTTGCCTGAACAATATGACATGTGGATGGACCGCTCTTTGTGAGCGGCCAGCATGTGGATCTGCCTTAACAGTTAGTGGTATGTTACGCTGTCCACATGTTGGTCTCGATCTTCCTGACAGTGAGTATTTTTGGGTTAGTCGAGTGTGTCCAATTCGTAGTGTAGTCAGTACTAGTTCGTGTCATTTGCAGCTTTGGGTTGATGTCTTCAATGAATGTACTGCACTTTTAATTTATTTTCTGTTACGTTGGCCCAAATAGCCTACCAATTATTTGATATTTGTATTAAATTCCTTTAATATTACCGCTTTATCCGCCACTTTACCCGCTTTTGGATAATCATTATAACAGTAACAGTTAGATTTTCAAAGCCATGATGTCACGGTCGCACTAGCTCTGGGTAGTATAATATAATATATAATGTACTATAGTATAGTATGACTATTTGATAGTTAAAATCATGGCAGTATTCACTGTCTTCAAAAGAATCTAATAGTTAAGTAAATGAGAAAAATGAAGAAATAGAGACAGCTGATTTGAGACTGGAAAATCGCAGACAGTCAAGTGTGACCTATCTCTCCCGATTCCAATCATATGTACACGGCTTTGTTATTTTTTGTAATACTGTTGTATTACTTGCCACGAACAAAGTGAATATTCGTTATTCGTACCTCGAGATGTATGAAATATAAATTTTATAGCAAAATAAAATTAAAATTCATTGTTTGAAATTTTCACTTTTTATTGTTGTTAGTGAATGTCAGATTTTTGTTATATATAATTTTTACACTTTCTTGAGACTGGTCATTATTGCTTAAATAAATAAATTTGATCCAATTTTAGTCTCAAAACAATTTATATTTCTTTATAACTCCAACGTTTCGGCCATCCTCAAGAACGATCTTGGAACCATATTAATTAAAAAAATCATTATGCAGGCTATTCTGCCCATGTTATTAATTTTAGTCTACAATTATCCTATTTTGTTAATTTTCCACATTAAATAAAAAATTAATCTTTTAATCACAGTCAACCAATTTATAACTGTGATAATTACAATAGAGAAGGTTAAAGTTGTATTAAGAATGGCCGAAACGTCGGACTTATAAAGAAATATAAATTGTTTCGAGACTAAAATTGGTTAACATTAATTTATTTAAACAAAGTCAGATTTTTTTTTATTAGTTATTTCCTTTTTTAAGAATTCTTGAATTACCGTGATGTTGACCCTTATTATCTGCTAGTTTAACTACATTTATCCTGTCATATTGAATGATAATTTAAGCAAATATCCCAACTATAACGCTGACACGTTTAGCCGAATATCCTCAGAAACCACACCTCTATAGAAGTCCCTTGAGGTGTGACCTGTCACAACGCAGAGTCTACGAAGCTATGCCCTTGTCTATCAACGGTTGTCAGCGTTAAATATTCAGGAATCAACAACCCTCAGGTCAGGTCAAAAGTGCATGGGGATCTTAAATAATTTTTTTTTTAAATTATAGGTAATATAAATTAATTTGTAAGCGTATTGTCATTGTCTCAAGCAATTAATTATTAAAGTTATAAAATAAATAATATGTATTTATTTCATTCTTATTTTTGTATTCATGGTTCTTTGTTCTGTTCAGATTTATTTTAAAAAGTAAAAGGTGAATATTTCTCCTTATTTATTTAATGCATGGTGGGCCTTACATAGTCGATATAACAGTTAATTTTTTTTTTAACAATTGATTATTGAGAGGAGGTATAGTCTCGTACAAAAGTATGTACTTTTTGCCTTAAGTATGTACAACGTTATAAATTAAAAAAAAAAAAGATAAAATAAATAAAAATAATAATACTTAATAAGAGAAAAAAGTAAAGTTAATAGCAAAATCACCAAATCGTAGACCTAACAAAACAAACAATTGCCTTCTAATGGAAAAAACTACAAAAAGGAGTGAATCTAAAATTGAATTAATTTATTTTAAGGTAATATAAAATATAAAATATAAAGTTTGATACTAATAAATAATTGTTTTTGATATAATTGAGGAACTTATTTATTTAAAAAAAAGGAAAAACAGTCATTCTTTTTTAGAATGTTTAATGTTCACGACAAAAAAGTGATTGCGAATTAATAGTAATTAAACCAAACTACTACTCCTCAATTGAAGCTAATAGACATTTTTCTATCGGTTAATAGAAGTATTAGTTTCCATATTTGCCAAAATAAATTTTAAAAAACATAGATTTTTCTTTATTTGGAAAAAAAAAATGTTTCTTCTTGAATAACTTTAACTCGGGAACTATTGACCATGAAATATTATCGGTTAGAACTTATATTTTATCTACTTTGAATGAAATGAAGTGTTCTACTAAGTTTTTTAGAATTTAAAGATATGGAACGCTGAATAAAACATTAAATTTTTTGTTACCTTTTGAAGCTGTCAACATTTTTTATTCTGCAGCTATGGTTATTATGTTTCTATCCCCTAGATTTTTTTTATTACATAATTTTTAATCAATATCAACAAAAGCTAATTAGACAATTAGTAACTTTGAATTTACTTAAATTGCATATGAACTGTTAGTTCCTAGTTATACAGTTGTATAGTTTGTTATGAACTAACATTGTAAGACTGAACTAGAATTCAATTCAAACTTTGCTGCTGATATTATACAGGGCAGTTCATTATTGAACAGTCACTGAAATTTATTTCTTTGTTGGAACTAATGAGTTAACATATATTAACAGAGCCGTTTTGTAACAAAGTGGAGTAAGTCAGACCCAGTGAGTTATTCGTAACTGTGGCTGTAGTTCCATGAAGGTTATAGAGAGAAATCAAAACTAGTCAGTCACAAGTATATCAAATGGTTTTAAAGCATTTGAAGTTAAAGGAGACAATTTTTTTTTTGATGAAGGAGAAGCCAGGTTAGAAACAAGTGGATTTGGGTGGTTGAGAAGTTTATTAAGGAAGGAACGGTATCTGGCTCTGTCCAAATCGGCAACATATGGAATATTGAGGTCCTGATGGATGACTTGATTTGTGACAAAGTAAGAAGCATTAAGGATTTTACGAAGGATTTTGGACTGTAAGGATTGGATTCTGGAGGAATTTGATGGTTTAGTGGAGCCCCAAAGCTCAAGTCCGTATGTCCAGATAGGCCTTATTATAGTCATGTAGATCAGTCTTTTGTAATGGATTGGCAATTTAGACCGTTTGTCTAGTAAATGTTGCAATAGTCGGAATCTACGAGCAGTTTCTTGTCTTTTTAGTCTTGTATGAGGATTCCATGTCAGTCGTTTGTCGAGATGTAGTCCTAAGTAACGGATCTGTTGGACAGGAATAAGTGGGGTATTATTAAAGGATATTGTAGGGGAAGAGAGACAAATTTAATTATGTTTTTTTTATGAAAATCAATTTCTCTGAGAACAAGATTACTTAAATCACTTTCGAGAGATGTGTAGACAAGGATGACGTTTCAGTTATTTGTAGCGTATAAATTAATAGACATTTGACAAAGGAAAGATTATGTTTTGTGAGGCTGGTGAATAATATTATGACGTAATAGGGTAGAATATTCGTGATACATCAGTGATTTATTCTCTGTGATATACATCCTGTTCGATATCGAGCACTAATAAAATTCTCTGTAATTCAACACAATTTAACTTGTTTTCAGGGTTTGGATGGTGAACTGTTTTTAATCTAATTCAGAGACTAGTTGGCTTTTAGGAAATACGATCTGTTGAAAAACTAATAAATCCATTGTGAATTCAAAGAATTATTGTCTGCAACGGTGAAATAAGTCGTCTGTGTCCAATGGAAAAATAAACATTTTCTTGTTAGTAAATTTCCCTACAAACTAATAAATCCTTGTTTAGATATCCAGACTATGGATTGTAGCTTGGATGTTGACAATATATGTTTTCATAATAAAAATAAATATAATTATAATTTGGTTGTATCAATATTATTAATTATTATTATTATTTGGTTATATCAGAGTGAGGGAGAGAAAATTTTAATTTGGAAAATCGAGCAGGCCAACTATATTGGACTGTTAGATCCACATCATACTTATACCTAGTTTAAATATTGTTTTAAATTCTTATAATATATTGAGATATTATAGTAATTTTAAAATATATTATAGTAATACATGATTTTTTTTTGTTCTTTTATATTTTTCTTTCTTATTTCATCCTTTTTTTTTATTATTCTTGATTTCTTCCCCATAACTTATCTATATATCTAAATATAATTCTCTCCCTTAGCTCAATACATCTTTCTTTTTTTTCCCATCTTCGACAAACATAAAGTGAATTAAAACATATAATATAAATAATAAAAATTTTAAATCAAATTACAATATTGTACTCACAAAAATCTATTGTATTTTCGCACATAAGTAATATTCAATTTAATCTAGAAAAAAAAAACTCAAAAATTATCTATAACTATATTAGTAACTTACGTTAAAATACAGATAATAAATACAAAATGTAATAAATTTAAAATTAAAAAAAAATACATGTAAAATGTAATAAATATAAACATAATTGCTATAAACAGTAATAAGTACATATGAAAAGTGATAAATATTATTAAATGATATATGCCATATATACCATCCTTCCTCTGGATGATCCCCATCATTGTTACCAGGCATATGATAGTAGATGATTCCCAGAGAGTAATTATATTTTATAATGAATGAAATTTATATTTTCTGCTAGCTTTGCTACTTTATGGGTATCGACTCTTAGTTCCTCCTTAAAATTCCTAGTAGTCCTAGGAATAGTTCTGCGAGCTCTAAGCCAGAGGCCTTACATGTTTAAGTCTCTTCTGCCGAAGCCCTCGGCACATTTTTCCTTGAGGAAATAGATTGATAGAATATTCATTTATTGGCCTAGAGAAATAATTTTAATTTTATTAAAGACTAAATATAAATTAAAACAGCTTAGAAAAAACTTTATGAACCATATTTTCCCCACAATTTTTAAAATATAAATAATAATAACGACTTTTCAAAGTTTTATTCTACATATATGCATATATTTTACATTTTCGTAACGTGTTAGCCAATTCTATTCAAACATTTGATCTTCTCCACTGTCACAATACTAAAACCTATTTTCAAAGGTACACTTCCTAGAAGTATTTTTGATGGTTCTTTTTTTAAATTTAGCTTGTTTACCGTTATTTATTTACTTAAATCTTTTTTCTTTGCGCTTTTATGTCTGTTTTTAGTTTTCATACATGTAGAATATAGAAATATGGTTTAAAAAAAGTGACGTTTTCACGTATAAAGTTTAGAGCATAATGAAATAAAAAATAAGTAAATAAAAAAATCCTCAAATAAGAATAAATCTGAAAAAAAAAAAAACCAAAGCCTAGGTTTTGGTAAATTTCAGTCAGTGATATTTACAATACATCAATTTATATAGTTCACAACTATTTCTTTAAAAAATCTATATAACTGTTAAAATAATATAAATTTAGAAGTTTTTCATTCATATTCGAGCAAAATTTATTATTTCTTCATCTAGATTGGAATTATATATTAATTTTTATTTTAAGTCATAAGGGTGCTACCAATGGGTAGTTTTTTTACACGCCTGTATCATTACATTATAACTAAGATCAAATTTACTAAAAGTATTACTATGTACATTTGTAAATTTCAATAAAGATATTTAACAGAAAAAAAAATTAAACTAAAAAAATAGAAAATTGTGAGTTTTTTTCTTTTGTACTCAAATTACATATATATCCGTTTAGTTTATAATGGGACCTAATGTAAATATAATAATTATATAGAATTAATTATGTAACGAAAATCTTAATTAAAAATGTTTTAATATTTTAAGTTGATCTTATGAAGTAGCTTTTACATGTACATTGTTTAGACTCCTGTGTCAAAAACACTTCATTTCTTAGCCCCCTCACAAACATTTACTCAAAGGACTTTTGATGAAGCAAAGATTATTGAAAATATTTCGCTTCACTTACTTTTCAGCATTAAACCTACTCTACAAACAATCTCTCCCCCTCAAAGCGTTCTTTGTAGCCGATTAGGTTTCATTAAGTAAACTCCGTTGTGGCAATTCGAGTAATCGAATTCTTCTTTTCATGTCGTGGATGGAGTTGGTACTGATGAGTGGCCAAAAGAATGGTCTGTTTTACACTATATTGCTTGTTGGGTAATTGAATTTTGCTTAGATTCTTCAATCAATGAATACAATCTTCAGAGCTTAGAATTACTTTTGCATGAACTTTATTGGAAAGTAATAATATGGCTTAATTTTTTCAATATATATATATCGGTAAATAACATAGGATGCTTCAATTATTTCAAACCATATTCGCTTTCTAGTGAATAAAGGTAAACTCAAAAAGTTTCAAGGCAGGTCTGAGAACCAAAAATTTACTAAACGTTTTCTTATAGCTAACTAGAAATGTAAGTATGATTCAACCCATGGTTTCGTTTTCCAATTCTCGATGGGCTCTCTAAAATTCTTAGGTTATTAGAGCACCTCCTCAAAGCATCTGCTGTTTTAAAACATTTTTAAATATATTGGCTATTCAAATAAATAAAAATATAGATGACTTTTTTATATTATTATGCACAATAGTAGAACATCTTTTAAAATTTAAAATCCGAATAAAATAATTATAATCTGTGCATTCCAGGTACATCTGTAATCAACTATTGTCTTGCAAGAAAAGTGTAAGTTTTTTTTTTTTTTTTTAAATTCTAATACGGGATATCTCACAAGAATAAAAATATATTTGTTTACAATTATAATAAGATGTAATCTTATAGTCTCAACGTTCTTTATTGATCCACTTAATCAAAGTTTCGGCCAATCTGTCCATTTTCAAGGACATCTGTTAATTAAGAACTTTTCCCTTGGCAATCATTCGCCATCACATGCATGGAAACACATGAAGATTGTGATCATACAGGAAGGATGGCATTTTTATTTATATATTTTAATATTAAAATTGTTTATATCTATTTATAACTTATATATGTAATTTTGAAGAAATTAGACCGTTAGACGATTGATAAAACAATAGATTACTATAAACCAAAGATTATAGAGCTACAATAAAATATTAAGTAAACTATATCAAAATATAAACACTATTCTACTTACCAAAAGCAATAGAATAGAATAAAATTCCCTCCCTTTTCAGAGTTTTTATGAATTTAACAGTGCCCTATAATATATTATTAAAGGTATCTTTATTTGTACTATTACTCTTATTTATACTGGTACCAAATTTATGATTATAAACAAATAGCTAATCTTATAAAAACAATAAACAATCACTTCTTATAACCTTTTTATGATAGTTCACATCCAGCCCGCTAGGGGCGTATATATTAATGTTTTTATCAATTATTATTATGTATATTAATTTTTTTAAACATTTACTTTTTTATATGGTATATTCTTGAAGATAATTGTTGAGTATTTTTTCCCTTTTTTAATTGTACTTATGTGTGAAAATTCAATAGATTTTGATGAGTTATTTTATTTAAATTCATTATTATTTATACTATATATTTTAATTTAATTTAATATTTCTTAAAGAGGGAAAAAAGAAAGATGTATTGGATTAACAGATATATGGATAAACCATGGGGAAAAATGAAGTATAATAAGGAAAAATAGATAACAAAAATATGAAAGTATTGAAAAAATAAAATAAAAGAACAAAAAATAAAATCAGTTATTATATTTAAAACATTTACTACACTATGCCTATATATTATTAGAATAAAAAAAAAATCTAACTAGGCAACCCAATACAGTTGAGCAGTAAACTTTTCAGAATAAAGTCTCTCTCTCTCTCTCTCTCTCTCTCTCTCTCTCTCTCTCTC